>NW_017296580.1:281001-424851 GCF_001594075.2 Trachymyrmex cornetzi | reverse complement strand
GACGGGAGAGAGAGAGAGAGAGAGAGAGAGGGAGAGAGAGAAATAAAGAGATTGAAAGAGAGAGATAGAGGGAGAGAAGGAGCAAGCAT
This sequence comes from Trachymyrmex cornetzi, assembly GCF_001594075.2. NCBI lineage: Eukaryota > Metazoa > Arthropoda > Insecta > Hymenoptera > Formicidae > Trachymyrmex > Trachymyrmex cornetzi. The sequence continues at coordinate 424,762 of NW_017296580.1, read as the reverse complement.
TGTGGCGCGATGATGCAACTGCAACTCCGCCCCAGTTACTCGCGGAGGTCTCTCGTATATACGATGAAGGGAAACAGGGAGAACAGAGAGAGAGAGAGAGGAAGAAAGGAGAAAGAGGTCGCGCATAGGCCGGGCTTATTCACGAGGAACGGACCCGATAAATCCGCGAGATCGTTGCTACCTATTCATTATTTTGCTAAACGTCGATCGCTGAGGCGCCAAGGCCACCGCGCTGCGGTTCTACGCCACGGAGATTATTCCGAAATATTACATCGTTTTAATGAGAATGCGTGGGTGGCGCGAGCGCCTATCTCGATATGCAAAACGTCGCTATGTACATAATTCATGTTCGAGGATCAGAAATAGGTATCCTTCTTCAGAATAAAATTCACATTTTTCTCGCATGACGTATGGATCAGGGACGCATAATGCATCATACGTGAGCATTTAACGATGATATAGTAAGGCTTCACGAGTCTCGATTTCAACGCATATACATTATCATGCATAAATGGCGTTAATAGCTCTGATCGGCCGGCATCTAAAACGCCGACGAGCGACATTGTAATGCCGCTATAACACGCAACGCGAATGGATGAACGCGATTGTCGCTTCGCGAGTAACGTCTTTCCGGGCGAAAGGAACTAGATCGGCGTGCAAATATATAATGCTCTGAAAAGAGAGCCGACATGGTTTAAACTAACAACAACAGAGTAACGGAGCACAAAGGAAATGCTTTTATGCGCGAGCGCGCTTCGATCAAAGAATTCCCCGAGTTTATCTGAGCGCATGTCGGGGTCGAACTGAAAGTACACAATATAATGCAGTCGCGCCGGTGCACGCGTTTCACGATGTATATTTATGATTGCGGCGATCAATTATCTCCCGATGCGATCGTCTATTTAATTACAGAGTGGTATAAATAGACCGTGATAAGCGTAAACAGACGGCGCGCGCAGCGGCTAAAGCGGCTTGCCCAATGCCGGATCTCACAACAGCGACATCGGTGTAGGAAGATAATATCAGGTTGTACCGTACATTTATCATTATTTATTGACGATTTTAATCCAGTCGCTCAATATTCCCCGGTAATTAAATTAATTTCAACATTTTCCGCACACCGGGCACACGTCGCTTCGCGCGCGCGCGCGCATCGAACGCATCCATCTGCTATCACTAGATCGCTATACCGATAAACCGTTAACGAGCTTTATGATTGAGTCGTAAGTTTTGAGGGAAAATGAAAACAATTAGAACTTAAAACGGGAATTTAACTCGTTAATTGACCTGCGCTTTAAGTTTCCTAGGAAATTAGTAATGATACGATAAGATACATAGTAAATGGTCGAAAAGTATAACTTGTCTCTTCGCTGTAGATAAGATACAAGGATAGAAACGTTGGGTACATGTAAATGAAATAATTAACAAGAAGAAAATTGTATAAAGTTTTTAGCGGCGAAGGCAACTCGTCCTCACGTTGAACAAAAAAATCAAACATTTTATCGCAGACAGAATTAACGGTAAAACGCGTGTGATGATCAACTGTACACAATTAATAGCGCGCGCGAGAGAGAGAGAGAGAGAGAGAGAGAAAGGCGTACCCCTCGCTCGACTTATCGCAGATGGTAGATGCTCTTGCTCGTTAACGCTCGTTACAAGAGGAGAGCACAGAAAGAGAAAGAGATAAGGCGTTTATTATAGTTATAGAGCAAGTCTATAAAAATACATAAATTAAAGAAATCGTGATACAAAGAACGAACAAAAGAATTTACGAAAACAAAATAATATTTAAACACAAAGAATAACACAAAAAAAATGAAATATTAAAAACATTATATATAAAATAAAAAATTAAGCGAGGAATTAAAGAAAAAAACTAACTGATTTTAAAAGAGAAAAGAGGGTGAGAGAAAAAGAGAAAGAAAGAGACAAATAGATTAAGTGTTTATTATCGTTCTATGACAATAACATATATAAAGAGAACCCAGGAAAAAAAGGAGCAATAGATACGAAGGAAAGAAAAAGAAATATGTGTGTAAAGTAAATAATATGTAATAAAAAAATAGAACGTAACAAGAGAAGGAGAGGGGAAGGGAAAGGAGACGGGAAGGCGCGAGCGGGAGCGGCTCTCACGGGAGTCGGGGAGATTACGCGCGAGCGTGTTGAGGAAGGCCGAGGGGGCGAAGGACGGTAAAATGGTGATAAATTTAGTTTAACGTTAGAACCGAATCGCGCGCGTTAGGGCTGTAGGTGTAGGCGGTTATATTGCATGCGCGGCGACCCGCCGCAGCGCAGAGCAGAGGTATTGCGCGCGCGGAGCAGCGAAGGAATTTAGCCTTATAAATCAGCAACATGACTGCGCCGTGCCACACCTTTCCCTTCTTGGGGCAATCACGAGTCGTCACCGTATCGGCAACATCCCCGGCCGGCGCGGCGCGGCGCGGCTTACTCGTCCTCTCGCGCACTCGCGCCAAGTCACTCGGTCTCTTACGTGGCGGCCGTAGGGAATCTTTCGTAAACGCAGCCGCGAGAGCGCGGAAAAAGATCCAAAGAAGATTCGAGAAGTATTCGGACGCATCGACGTCGGAAAGTAACGGTAAATTCGATGAGATGATCCTGAACGTCGCCTTTGAGGGGTATTTCATTCTTGCTAAAAGTTGCATCTAATTTAATAGAAATAAAACGATTATTTTTATATCTGTATATAAATGATCGAAGTGGGAAGATTTCTTGCGCAACCTGAACTTTAAAAAATTCAAATGGGGGGATGTGATACTTTATCTATTTAATTCCGAGATTTTATGTAATCAAGAATTGTTTTTTAATTTAATCTAATTACTAAAATATTTATTTTGTTTTTAAATTGAAAAATTACGTAAAAGGATCGTTTTGATTTTCTCTATGAAGTGCCGTTACGTGAAGTTTACGCAACAATTTAGATACGCGATACGGAGCTTCGATGTAAAGTATCACGATACTTCTTCGCTGTTCTATTCTATTCTACGTTTCATTACCATATAACGCGTTAATTGACAATTGCTCGTTATTAAACGTAATTACACGTTATTGACCGTGTAATCCATAAACAATTTTTTTTCTGCAAAAATGAAAGTAATATGAATGCTTACATAAAGTTTATTTCAAATGTATTCTTGTAACTTTTGTTCATGTTGATAATTAATATTTATAACTATAAGTGTACTTTAAGTACACTTATCGTTGATTAACCAAAAGTAAATTCGTTTATTATTGACATCAAAATTTTCAAACCGTAACACATGCTTAATTCTTTCTTTCGATGATAAAGAAATTTACCGTCGACACGCGCATAAGCGCATCTCTATATCGACGGTACTTGTTAAACTTTCCTTGCGGCAGAAGATCGAAGAAATGATTTTCAATGCGGAAACTGAACGCGAAAGTATCGTAAAAATAATAAAACGTCCCTTTCGGCAACAAGAAAATTGACTTGACTTGATATTCGACGAAGTCAGGCAAGACGATCGAAATAAATGCAGAATATGGTAAATATCGACGGCACATGTAAAACACAATACAAAGCTTCCTCTTTGAGTCTCCAATAATGAATCCAATATTTTTATTGTTCACATTACAGTCAATTAAAATTAGTTAAAAAATTTGCATCAATAACATCGGCGATAAAAAAAAAATATCGATGTCGTACATTAATACATCTTCTAACACGATTAATCTCGCTCTCGAGATATTATTTATGTTACACGATATCCATATAATAACATCTTAATTGAGACGTCCAGAGGCGGAACATCGATTTGTCCACGGTGGCCGCCATCGAACCTCCATCATACGTTAACTGCGACGTGCTCCGCAGATATCAATAACAAAAAATCGTATATACGTTCCTCGTTAATAAAGTATACGGGGGCGACGGTGCTTCATTAATAATCGCCATTTCCTTCGTTAATCCGGCGAAGAGCACGGCGTAACGTACATGTCCGAGAGCAGACCGGTTCCCGATCGACTAGAGAGTCCGTCTTAATTGGCTCCTGCGGAGAATACTCGTGTGTTGTGGGTGCACAATATACTCTGGTACATACGGTTGATCGACGTAGACATGTGTGAACACACGCACGTATGCGTGCATAGTAGCATGCGCCTTCGACGAAATCTTATTACAGTTCGAGTCTTCCGTAGAAAACCGACCGAGCTTTTTTCCCTATTAGCTCTAATGGAAAAGGTGGATCGCCATCAATTCAGACGATAGTAAACGTGAAGAATAATAGATGTACGTAGGACTGAATACAGACGAGCAAGATGATGATGGCAACGAAAATCACCGACCACACGTTTTTGTTGCTTTTACAGATTTTTATCATTGATCTGACCGGTGTAACGAGGTTTTTTTTTCCTATTAACTTGAAATTCAATTTCCTTTCCAAGCGCAGTTTTTGTTGGCGTCAAATAGCAAAAAAGAAAGCGAGTATGGATTCAAAAATATTATTTCTTTCTACTTTATATATATGTATATACTGCTATGATAGGAGTAAATATATGAAATTATAATTTTATACTAATTTATATTTCTACGATAAGAGACTTATTTAATTATTACTTAATTTAATTAATTTTATATAAAATATGTATACGTGTGTACGTACGGGAACATTTTATTTATATTCAAGTTTTCTAGATAAAATGCACAAAAGTATAAAAAATAAATAGAAAGTATATAAAAAATCATGAGTTTTACAATTTTTTTCTGAACCAATAAATCTAGATTTTTAATAGCAAATAAAAAATATAATAAAAAGAATTTATGATTCATTATTATCTAGGAATATTTAAAAAATGTGTAACAGTTATTAGTAATTCCAATGCTTTCATTTTCTTCAAAATAAATGTAAATGTACATAAACTTTGTGATTACAATACTATAATCTGACTCTGTTTTTAAACAATACTGCATATAGAAAATCAAAATTAACCTTTTAATGCTTCTTATTGTGTATCTTTATTCAAGAATCGTAGTCAATAGAATTTGGCTACTTTTTTTATACCATCTTGCACATAGAAATTAGAATTAATTCTGTGGTGCTCCTTATTATGAGTCTTTATTTAAGGATCATAATCAATAAATTTTTTAAACATATACTTTCTTGCTAGAACATTGTACTCAAAGGACATTGCATTAATCTAGTCTTTGTACGAATATCCGTCTCTCGTTAATCAATTTAACGTTAGACGTTATGTTAATTATATTGAAAAAGTGTCAATTTAAATATATATATATACGTTGTTCGATATCAATAACCATAATAAAATGTAAATAACTTTATACAAATAGACGTCGTTATGTGTTTTCTATTCTTTACAGTAGAGTGTTTCTTATAAAATATATAAAATTGAAAATCATCTACACTTAAGATCGCAAATCTACAGTAAAGCCCAATAAATTCAAACGAATCGCTGACCGATTATAATCAGGTTTGCTAAAACGGGGATGTACGCGCAGCGGGATCTCTCGAGCGAGCAATTCACACGTTTCAAGATTCAAATTGCTACCGGTACAAGAGTCCGAGTAATGACAATCTTAAATACGGTTAACACCGTTCCTCCTATTACGGCGGTATACTTTTCACACCGTAAAAAAGCACGAGTCGCCGTCATCGCCGTCGTGTTTCGTCGCCTAGAAAACCGGCCTGAAACCACATGCGTGACCTGTCCTTAAGTATCGCGATCCGCGGGCCGGGCTAAAGGTAAATGTTAAAAGAGACACGCCGTGGTACGCCGATCTGCATAATTATATTCACGCGTTACATAACGCCGGTTATCCGGTTATCTGCCTCGTCGTTGTACGTGTACCGTTTCACCGTGAAATCTCTTCGCTCGCTCGTATATACGTATATACATCCCGGCCGTGTACGCCTATCTCACGCGTGCAAAGTGTTCTCACGGGGCAAAGGGACGGCCACGAGTCGCTGGTGAATCACGAGGGGCCACGCGTGCAGCTTTTTGCGAGGCGTTTTTGGTACCAACCGCGCGATACCGAATGTGGCTGACCTTTGCCTCCGAGAAACTTCTCTTATCGCTGTATCCTCGCCACACAATTTCTTTTGTTCGCCGTGAAATTATTGCAGAGGTAAATTGTTAGCGAGATATATATTTGCAGCGCGGAAAGAAATTGAAGAAACTACTATGTCACCTCCTCTGTCATTGTAATATTACGTTCATTGTAATATTACGTCGCCATTGTACGGTTAATAACACGCAGAATTTTCTCCCACAAAGGACAGATGTGGTAACGACGAGATGCGCGAGAGAGATTGTATGTAAATAAACTCGATTCGTGTAGTCCGATACGTTCTCGGTGTATGTGCACGTTGAACGTAAGTATGTGTACACTGAAGCAATAGCGGGAGGAATGTGCAGCGTATGACGCGGTCTCGCGGAAAACGCTGCAGATTTCGTGGAAACTTCCAATTGCGCAATATTTTCTCCTGCCGGACCGTGACTCCCTACTACGGATACCAAACTTTAAATCAAACTCGGGGTGTTGTATAGTATACACAGCAAGAATTTGATCGCGCGATGGGCGAGAGAATTGAATGGTCGTGTAACAAAAGAGAAAGATTTCAAACGTGCAATTTTACGCACGTGGTAATATATTTTAATGGATTGCATTATAACTTGTGTACACTGCAAATGAATATCATTAAACATTATTTATTTAGTTATTACCAATCAACATAATAAGCATTTCTCTCAAAAATCCATTAAATTAAAGCAAAAAGAATTAAACGTGCGATTCGAATTTGATTTGTCATTAAAAAAAAATGTTAAATTTGTTTAAAAAATTATTAAAAGATAATTGAAATATCAATCCACGATGAAGAGCTAAGTATTTAATATTAAAGATTGTACGATAAGAGAGAGATAGTATTTAATGTTAAAAATAATATAAGAAAAATTGTAGAAAATGGAGGAGGATAGGGAGTGAGAGATAGAAGTAAGAGGTCGAAGATGAAGAGAATGAAAAGGAGAACGAAGCGGATCCTGGCTAACAGCAGACAGTCACGTTGCTGACTGCTGGTTCTTTAGGCTGCTTTCCTGGCGACACGCCCTGCCCTGATAACACCCACACTAACAAAGATAACCCGGTATTAATAGATGTGCGTCCTGGCGCTTTCGCAATTCCGGCTGCACGACCAGCTTTGCACATGGACACGCGTGCATACATACGTCCGAGTGTAACAATCCCGCGTACGTGTGCATCGCGATCTACCGTAATGTAGTCGCATCGATTGCACCTACGACGGAAACGTGGAGAACAAGAGTAGAAATACGAGATATCGCCGCGCAGAGGTGTATTACCTTGTTCTTGTGAAGGTAATTTTGCATTATTGAAAACTATGTATATATATACGATGACTGCCAAAGGTTTCCAGCCAATAAGTAATTTTATTGTATTGCTCAGATAAGAATTTTTACAAAAAAATTTAATATTCAAGTATCTAACATATTCTATAATAGTATTCAAAATATTGTATTCTCAACCCTTTAAATACTTTGGATATGTTATACTCGACTTTCTTTTCCAATACTTTTTTTTATTATTTATAACTTTTTTAATAATAAAAATACATTTGCTTGAATTTCCTTATCTGGTGTTACAATTGAAAAAAAAATTATACAATATATTCATTTTTATGAAAGTTAAGCAATCGAATTAGTTGGGTATGATATTCTCAAGTATGTTGTTGTTTATAACAAGAATTTTATTAATTTAAATACAAACTAAAAAACAGATTGACAAAAAATTGTCTGGGTGAAAATTTTTGGGAGACACTATAATATCAGTAAAATTAAAATACTACGTAATCAGAGCACAGAATATTTCTTGTGAGAGCAAGAGAATCTGTTTGAATTTGAGAAAGAAATAGGACAGAACAGAAACGTTAAAGGCGTGAGAAAGCAATCGAACACGAGACGACGAAACGTTTCCTTAATGACACAATAGTTTTCCCTATTTCACAATATACCGGGTGGCCCGTGTAATTGCGAACTGCTTGCGTCGCGAATGGCAGAGGAAGAAAAAGGAGCTGGTAGTTACCGGGACTTCGGTAGCTCGCAAAAATACGGTAACGACCGCTTGTTACGGCAACGATATATTTTCGCGCTCATACACGTTCTCGGATGCATTTAATGTGCGGCTTTTAAACGGCCGCGGCCGGCTTGCTTGCCGGAGTGTCGCCGCTCCGGCGAAGCGGGTCGCGGAAAAGCTGATTTGCGCCATGCCACGGGAACTGGTCGACAGCCGCGCACCGTACGTTGAACGAAGAGAATTCCTACGTCGGATGGAGAGAAAACGAGCGCGGCTTGTTGAATTTGCTTCCACCCGACGCTATAACGATAATTATCAATTACGCTGTCTCGCGCCGGCCGCGCAAAATAATGGCGGCCGTGCACATGCACGCTCGCACGTATATAATCTGCATGCACTCATGCACGCACACATATACACGGCAATAAATATAAACGTGTATATATGCGCGTTTTAAGATAAAATGTAAAGCTGCACGGAATCACTTTATACATTTCCGAGAGAAAAGTTATGTGAAATTCTCAAATTAATTCTGATTGTTTTATCCAGCGATTCGTTCCACTTTGAATGAGATATATCGAATTATTGCAAATTATTTCATCTCACAATATATTGTATAATAATATTAAATGCGATATATATGTATATCTTTTTAAAATTTTGTAAACGTAAATATTAATAAGCAGATTACGCGGCGCATTTCTCTGAAAGATAAATCGGCAAGAGATTCTATAGTATATATATATATATATATATACATATATATAATTAATTGTTTTTTTTAGTTGAACTTTATATCTTTCCTCCTTTCCTCTACATAAAGAAAATAAGATAAAAGATGAACCATGCAGAAGTTTATCTAAAAAATAGCTGCTTTTTACAAACACAAAGCTGTTTCCGAGCAACTGTCGTTGTCATTATAGATAGATACATGTCTTGGAGATTAAATTCCAATCATTCCTGCAGCTAATTTTTGTTACTTTGTACATTTATAGTATGCAAATATAAGCATCGATTTAAAATTTTGCAGCTCGACTGAACTTGTTACATACTATTAAATTGCGTCGCACGCAAGACGTTCTTTCGTGCCCTTATAATAATTATAGAAATATGTAAAAATGCATACCGGTCAAATGAGCAAGGCGGCAATGTCTTCGAAGCGTTATAGAAACTAATTGATATCGCGGGAGTCAACCGGTCTGACAACATTAATTTGTCGATTGCAGCAAATATAAATGGCTTCGATCCGCTTATCCGTCACTTTAGAGCCGCGTTAAAGCCGGATCGTAGCACCTTTTTACCGCGGTATTAGTACACGCATATGGTGATCGGTCGCCGCTGCTACTCCCTTTTTTCCCTTCTTTTTGTATCAGGCGTGAGTTCTGATTTCGCAAACAGAACTCGTTATTTCGTTACTAGATTTCCCTGCGACTTGCTGTTAGGACCGCGTGTAGAACGTTAAGAAATTCACTCGCGTTTATGGAAACGGCAGATATTCATGACTTAGAGAGCGACTTGTACATCACGCTATACTTTTCTACACCAAAATATATATAATCGCGCCATTTATTTCTGCAATTAATGTATCGTTTAACAAAGATTCCTTAAAATCATCGAAATACTATGTACTGGGTTCCACGGATAAAGTATAGCATTAATATCAATGTGCAAAGATACGGTACAACGCGCGGTATGAAAATTGCACAGTATTTCGTCGTAGGATCTTCGGGGGCATCGAATTCTTAAGTTCGTGATATCAAGCGGCGCAATCGACAGAATCCTGGGAAAAGGCGCACGTCTCTTTCTTTTCTTCTCGAATTAAACGACCATAACGATGGATATTATGATGAACGCGGTTATGTATGTACTTGCGAAATTATCTGCGTAACATAATTAACAAAAATTACTGCGAGGAAAGCCCGCTTTTCACGGAAGACACTTTTACCAGTCAGACAAACACAGGGAGATAGAGAGAGAGAGAGAGAGAGAGAGAGAGAGAGAGAGAGAGCCGTTAATCGGATTACTCGTTTCTCGTGTAATGGAGGCGAGGGAGAGCCGCGATCTCTTGAAGCAAAGGAAGTCATCATGTTGCAAATGACCTCTGCCTACTGGCGGAATTAGCGGATGGTCTTCAATCCGGGCGTAATTGTAGTGCCACGTAAGAGATACTTACGCCCGGCAGCGCGATTGCACAGATCCCGCCGATAAGTGCAAATCCCTAAAGCCTAAGTGTGGAAAGGAGCTTGTACCGCGCGCGGACCCGAACGAATATTCCGAGATTCTATTAGTAATGTATGCATGTACATATATAATTCGCATTGAATCATTTAAACATTAAAGATCTAGCTTCGACCGTTATAGGCTTAAATACTCTTATCTGTTGTGTATTCACATTATGGTCTTAATAAAATCGTTTATTATTGTCTATCAGTAATATTTCAATTCTTTTTGCTACATGATTATATAGTACGACATACCTATTACGATTGGATAGACATTATATATATGAGGAATCACTTCATTGGATAATTCTCTGAAATAGATTATCAGTGCTACTTGGTTTTTTTAACACCCTGTACTTAGAAGAATGTTGTACTAAATAACATACTAAATAATATATTAGTTATATTGATTTTGAAAATTTCCAACGATATTTTTAACGACAAATATCTCAACAATGTCTTTCGAGAGGCTATAAAGTAAAAATCTTTGTAACAGAAAGGATCTAATGAACTACACGGAAAGAACGATTTTCTTAAAGTATCTAAAACTTGACTAAATACAGATCTGAAAATAATTTTGTTTGGTCCATTAAAATATAATTAATTATGTAGGACACTCAAACTTTTTGGTAGCTAGAATATTAAAACTTTTTGCTGCACATTATCATGCTGCACGTTTTTAATTAAACATTCTACATAATTTTTGGATAATCCAACAAATAAGTTATTATCTGTATTTAATTAAATTTTTAGATATTTCAGCATAAATTGTTCTTTTCGTGTAAATCGATTTCGAGCGTCAATCCTATCTAACGTACGAGTGATATCTGAATTCAATCCATGTAAGAAAATAAGAGATTTTTCTTCCATTTGCAATACAAACATCGATCTATCCTATAATTTGATCTCGTCAAGAAAATACTGCAGCGCCTTGCGAGCGATCATACATTCGCGCAGAAAACAAGCCACCAACGTGATATTCCAATTAATCGTACGTGAGTGCTAACGCAATTAATCAATTGGGTCGGGTAACGGCGCTAGTTTTTGTGATCTTTAATCGGCGGAACCTTCGAGTTGACACAAGTCGACTTCGAGGCGGACCAGCGCCTTAACTATTGCACTTTGCAACATTACGCCACCGTACGCGAGAGATCTCTTTTAACCTCGCTTCGGTGCGGTATCTCTCGAAAGGGCGAAACTCCCGCGCGTGGAAGGATGATTTTTAAAGGAGACCCGCTCGCGCGTATCTGCGTCATAGATCGCTATCTACTCAAATGAATCAGGTGCCGGGTGCACCTTCTCGTTTCTTCGTTTTTTTTTCCTCCCCAGCGATCGCTGTGTGTGTCCCTCTCCATCTCGCTCCCTCTTTTTCTCTCCTCCTCTCTCACTCGGCGCTGTTTTTTTTCTTACGCGACCGACCGGCCTGCAGATCTGCTTTCGCAATTAGAACTCGTTATTTCGTTGCGCCACGTTTCCGTATGCACTCGTGTCCGCCGATAAGACGGACGTGTGTTGTACCGGGGTTGCCTGATTTGCGCCACCGTTTCGCGAGTCTAGCGAGAGTTTGTAAAAGGATTTAAGTAATAGTATACGAGGTTCCCCGATAAAATTGCATGACCTTTGGTGCTCGCCGCGTAACACGTCATCGGGAAATGGCCATGTTTCGACTTGGCTCCAACTTGGATAACACGTGTTCATTTCATATTCGTTTTTGCAACGCGAAATGCTTGACGTCGATCGTCTGACGTCAATGAATTTAACGAATCATTATCCGACAATCCATTTCTCGATATTAACTTATCACGGTACTAATGTAGGTGATAATTTAATAGATAATTTCATCCAAATCGACTGAAACTGTATTGCTAGTTTGCGTCCGATCATTAGTAAGAAAACATTGTCGATTACAAGAGCACACAACATTAATGTACTCTTGTATTTGGTATTCTTGTGTTGGAGGAAGGATACGTAAATTGGACTGTTCATAAATAAATTGGGCTTATTTTGTGTTACCTAATCTCAATGTAGTCTCGATATTTCCTAAACGAACAGTGTATCAATCGTGCTTAGGAATTCCGAGGATAATTGGCTGGCGTTACGTGAATATTGGACAATTAACACATAAATGTATTAGCGCACTGTTTTACGCTGCAGTTAGTATTTCACGAGACTTATTGGGAGTACGTTATTATGGCTTATCAGCTGATGAGGTTTATAACAACTTAACGAGTTAACGGGTCGAGAAACAGATCAGTGTGTGATAAATTTTGCTTCGCTACTCGATAAATTAACTGACCAACATTTATTACTATTTATATGTATATATACTTATGTATATAAATATATTTAAATAAAATTTTATATACATGTACACAATTTTATTTAAATAATTTTGTACAATTTGTCGCGAAATTTTAATTCGTCGTCTCGTTATCACGACGGACCACCGTTAACGAGTCTATTCCATCTCAAACATTTTCACACGGGTCTTGGTTTTCCTTCACGCGGACTTACATTTCTATGAACAAGATAATATTACGAATTGACAGGAGATGCTCTGTAGGAGCAAACCAAGTAGCAAATTGATCACGGGAATGATTATAATCAGTAATTCGTTATCAACGATGCTTATCTAACTTAAAATCAAGTATTGATAACTACCGCTAATAACGGCTAATTGATAAGTCACAAGGGATGCATGGAATCTATACTTAAAAGACATACGTCAAGATCATTTTCAAACAACATTATCATTCCCACGGTAGCTTATAGCGTCTATTTTTCAAAAATATTAGATTAAGTATCTGTAATATCATTGATCGTATATACAACGTGCAAGTCCTGTTCTACGGAAAAGAGGATTACACAAACTTGTCATTCATAATTATCCGCATACTAATTTTATTGTAAATGTTCTACAGTCTAGTAATAATATTCTATTTTCGTGCAAAAAATTGAAATGGTTAAACTCAATCGATCTTGCTGCCAATCTAACTGCGTCAGTTTGCATCAGGAATAAGAGTAGAGAAGGTACAGGAAGATAAGAAAGGAAAGGAAAGGTGACGAGGGAAGAAAGAGAAACGGAGAAAGAGAAAGAGAGAGAAAAAGAGAGAGAAGGGTCCTAAAGTCACGGTTCACGATAGCACGTTGGGCAACAATCGCCACCGGGAATCGCGTGCTCCAGAAACGTTTTAACGAAAGTCGCCGTCGCCACCGCCTTTCAGTGGCAACGACACGTCACCTGTACGAATCCATTATGTCGCTAGCCGAGATTCGCCTTCAGTTACTTTTTTCGAACTGACCTCGTAATCCTGAGACGCTATCGATCCGTACATTTTACGTATAAGCTAAGTTATTAAGCGCTAAACTATGCCTTCCAAAGATCCAATCTGTTAACTTAAAAGCTAAGATTTTAAAAATTAATTCCTTATATATCAGTTTAGGTTAACGGTCAATATTATAACAGAGAGTCTAATAAATGATTTTAATTTTTGTGTAATTATATATTTTATTGGTAGCTGTTATATAAAAAGATGTACACAAAGTAGGTTTCGTACTTTGTATCATTTTAAGATTATTGAATTTAATAGTGTGTTTATTCTTTCTTTTCTTTTAAGTTTAATAATTAGATTATTTGTGTTTATAAAGATATAGATTATATATAAATATTTATAGTCGTTATATTTATAGTCATTAAAAATGTGAAATATATGAAAAATCTATCATATTAACTCATTTCTTTCCATCGTACTATTTATAGAACAACAAAAAAATTTTTTCTTCATATGGATACTCTACATGGAGCATCTTTTTAATTTTTGATACACATATATGGATTATATCATACAGAGAAAAAAATTTTTTTAATGTATATGTGAATAAAGAATTAAAAAGATGACCGCCTTATAAATAGGATGATGGAAAGAAATTCAAGAACGGTCTATTTCCTTGTATAAAATTTATATACGATAGCAATACTGTATCACTCACTATCAAAAATATTGTACGGTTAAATTATAAATACAAATTTAAAACTACTGACATTTTGCTGTTAATATTGCTGCTAGTTTTATTGCACTTTACTTTTATATTTTTATGACTCTCTCTCTTTCTCTCTCTCTTTATAAAGAAAATTATGTAATTGATTTTTTCACATAAATTTTACAAACGTTATTATTTATTTTTTCTTTATTTGTCATTTATATATTACTTACGACAGATTCGTTCTATTTGGTTTTAATCCTCACTCGAAATATCATCCGGCGAACTTGAGCGGGCGAGTTGTACAAGAAGATTTTGTGAAGAACGAGTGAAAGCCACGCCGGCAGATTATGCCGGCCGGACCATTTGATGAAATTCTCGAGTTCGCGAAAATGTGAAGCGTAAGATAAATACCGTACAACTTTATAACGAGGGGAAGCTGGTAATTAAGGTAAATTTAAATGCATGCCCAAAACAGGTTACGCCAGATACGTAGCAAACGCTATCTCAAAGGATTCATCTCCCTCGCATTTCTACATGCTTGTTCCACTTTTTAAGTGTAATCATGTTTTGCTCTCAAAATAATTATATCGATTATCATTACAAAATTATTGTTAGAGAATTATATTTTTTTAAATAGATTTAAATTTGGTACATTGATTGTTATTTTCTATCGCACGTAACAATCATCTGATAATTTATTCAAAACATAGATATAAATTTATTATCTAATATTGCATATAATATTTTAAATAATAATTAATATATAAAAACAACAGTGATGTAATATAACAAAAATAACTGCACATTGTGTCTAAAATGTGAGAATCTCGGATGTTACGAGAAATAGAAGAAAACAATACGAAGTTATATCGGATCAATTAATCTTGTAAAAAAATTTTACGAGTAAATTTTATACTGGTTTTTCTGTTTTTCATTTTTGTGTGTACACACAACGTACCAAGTTTATGTTAAAATGCATAAAATTATGTGTATAACTTTAAATTTGGTATAGAAAAGCTAAGATTTAATTAAATTTTTTTTAAATAATAATTTTTAACAAATACTATCAATATTCTACAATTTCTTTTATGATGCAATTTTAAGTTTTCATAAGTTATTAATATTTTTATCTCATCATATTACCGCTATGTATTAAATACAATATTAAAAAACACACATATATCAATATTAAAAATTTTAAAATTAAATCTAATAGTTTGGAAGAAGCGTTAACAAAATAACCCTGTAGTGTTACGAATACTAGATTTCGTAAACGTAGTCTTATCAAGAAATTAACTAATATACACATATTTACATAGAATTCCTAAAATTTTTTTATCTTCTCTGAATTATTTTCCAGGTCAGTAAATACGCATCGCGCGCGGTATTCAAGTACATCGGTGAATTACCTCGAAACGAGAATACCTACGAAGAAGTGCGTTTCGAATTTTATGAGGAATGAGTGAAAGCCACGCTGCCGCAACCACGTCCGATGGTCTAACGAAGC
This sequence comes from Trachymyrmex cornetzi, assembly GCF_001594075.2. NCBI lineage: Eukaryota > Metazoa > Arthropoda > Insecta > Hymenoptera > Formicidae > Trachymyrmex > Trachymyrmex cornetzi. The sequence goes on along the minus strand of NW_017296580.1, from coordinate 408,966 downwards.
AACAGACCCCTCGAATTAAACGGATGTGCAATTTGTCCTTTTTTATGTTTTCTTTTCTTTTTTCGCTAAAGCTAGATCTTGGAGAGCGCATCAATGCCAGGGACAAATTTGGGAATTAAATTTGGAATTAGATTTAAATCCCTTATAATTATCAATTAAAAAATATTTCTAAATCTAATATGCATGACATAAAGAGTAAATTAAAAAATTTGGCATCTCTCAAATTAAAAAATCAAGCATCTCTATAAATATAAAGTATTATAAAAGAAATATTACAAAATAATTAAATAAGATAAATTATTACTTATATTTAAATTTGTATATTCTTTGAAAGAATTTGAATTATATATTTAATTGAATAAAAAGTGTATTCCCTTTAATACTTGTTTTTATTTAATTACATTCTTAATTCTAAATATTATATAATAATAAAATTTTATAAAGTAACATTCTTTATTTTATAATTGTATTCTTCTAGAGATCGTTGAAAAATTATAAATTTCAAGTACCAAGAAATCCCTGTTCGCGATTAATTAACTCGCTATATAAATCGCTACCTACGATGAATCGCGGAGGAAGCATGCACCCAATCTTCCTTGATTTTTCTAAACGCACCTTCATTGGCTTTCCAGGCATTCCCAACTAATTGCATTCGCTTTACCCGTTTGCGCACCGTTGACGCGTTCGATCTGATTGATATTCCGCAGTCTCGTGTTCATTGTTTCATGTTCATTGTATAATCTCGAATGCTATACTATAAACGAAACTTATGATCGCTGGGCATCGTATTGTTATCCTAAAAAAAATATTTACATTCATGAATAAATTAATTCTAAGATATAATTTTAATGTTTAATTACAAATAATGATGAAACGATCTTTATAATCCTAAATTGCATGTATCCAAAAATTTATTTTGATACGGATTTATATTACAAATTAATTAAAATTATGGATTGATTAATGACTTTACAACTTTTGTTTACACAGAATGATTTATGGAGCCAGAATTATGGAGCGCTTTTGTTGACATAAAAAGTGACACGAAATGAAGTAGGCACAGCCGACCGCAAAGGTCGAAGCTTCCAGTCCCGTGGGATTCATTCGTAAACAGCCGGTTTACTTTCTGCTATCTGCAACCGCGGTATGAGTCTTCAATTTCATGTCGTGTCATCGCAAGGCTCAAGAGACTACCGCGTGGAACCCATTCTTTAGTCACGCTCGTTAACTCGACGCAGACTCGAGGAAGGATCGCCCTGCGATTCGTAAAGGTCCCGAGATCCTGCTTAAAAAGAAACGGCAACATATTTTTCTAGCCATTACCGAGGTTCGCTCGAAAATTTCTCTTGCTCAGTTTCTTTGTTCCGCCGAGACACTTAATGACGTTCAGCAAATAGCAGGTTGCTTAAAGGACTACTATAGTGCACACGAAAATATAGTATTTACTCACAACGGCTGTATTTAAACTATATTTAATAAAGTCGTCAGCATTCGTATCAAACCTAGAGTGTTTCAAATGGTCAACAACGATTTTTTATTTTTTTTTTATATTTTATTATTACTATTTACTAAAATGTTAGTGAGTATAAAGATTAATGTGACTTTTATAGCATCCACAAATAGAATAATATCTTTGCTTTCAGATAATTTCCAAAGTTAACAAAACTCGTTTAATGATGCAAAATAAAGATACGAATAAAAATGCGAACTTTAAACTGCAATCAGGAAAAAAAGTTTTAAGAATCAGTTGTGAGAGAAAGTACGCGAAAGTGCACATTTTTATCATATTCCGTATAATTAACTCTGATAACAAACCCGCCTGATTTTATTATAACTTAGTTTAATTAGATTACATCGATAAGATATGAAATGGAAGCGTTTTGATGCGCTTCATTTGTGTTGAAAATTATCGTCTTTCGACAATGAAAACAAGTTCGCACAAAGGTAGAAAATTTCTTACTGTTTAAAAACCACATTTATGTACAAACGAAGAAGAGAACTTCCGTCAGTGAAAATCATATTCACATTCAAAGGTAGACCAGCCGAAAAAATTTTTGTATGTCGATAAAATCGAAGTTATATTATAATGTGTCAAATTTATATACATATATGAAAGTATTTTAAATAAAAGTTATTTCAGGATATAAATCTAGACTAAATCATAGATATTATTTTTTACATTCCTAATATTCATATACAATACAAAAAAATTATTTTTTGAAAATCTTAAGCGGATCAAAAAACAGTCTTATTGACTCTTTTCTTTTAATCTATAATCTATGACATTGGTCAAAGATTTTTATACGTATAACAAAATTGTTGTGAAAGATTCTGATAAAGAATTTATTTAACAAATTACAAAAATTGTCAAAACTGTCATCTGACAGATTTTTTTTCATGATAACTTCTAAACTAATTTGCTTCTGATTGTATTATAATCAAGTGTCTGTACCCAGATGCAATAACGCGTCACTCACAAGCATCAGGGTGCATGTGGGCAGATAATGAGCAGAAATATGCACGCACGCGGGGATGTAAATGATATACTAATGCAGGAAATGCCTGGTTAGGTTCTATGCATCATCCGTCGCCAGGTGTTAGCTCAACACGATCAATCGCTTGGTGTCGACATTGTGCACGACAAGACGGGTTGGCCAACAAGTTGTCATCGACTAGCCTTTAAGGTCGTCCAACCTTAAATGCCCTAATCGACCATAACGGGCTACTTCTTGCATGAGCTCCTTCCGCATCATCAGCCTGACCAAATAGGATCACCTGTTGTTCCAAGGTGAGAACTTCCAATCATGCTCAACTGAAACCTCAACCTCGCTATGCGCAGTTATGCGTAAAATTGTGAAATTATGTGATATTGAAATGATAAAAAATAATTTAAATAAAATATGCGTAGATAATATATTAAATATATGTAAGTATGTATAGATTATTATTATTTCAGCTTTTTTTTTAAATAATAGCATAAGTTATTTAAAATATAGTTTTTATAACTCAAAGTGAAACTATTCAAAATAAAGTGAAAATATTTTTCAAATCGTATGTGCATGATAATACACAAAATAATATAATTTAATTTTGAAACTGTTAATTATTCATTTTGAGTTATTGTTTATTTACAATAGTCCATAATATAAATATAAAGATAATAAAGAAAATTCAAAATTATATCATGTAATCAATTTCATCTGCTTTTATATCTTCATTATCTCTGTTCACCTCTTAAATTACGCTGAAATTTCTCTTACTAAGAATATTCGATTTGTTATAAGTGTTATAACGCATGTCAAGGTTGACTTACTGGTATACTTTAATCAATCTTAACCAACTGCTTCTTGCCTCCGCTTCTTCCGTGTCTTCAACCTGTCTACTTATGTATGACAAACCGCTATTTCAAGGTCGCCACCTCTACAGTTAACTACAGATACTACCATCGTTTCGTGTTAACTGAATATATTAGAAACAAAAGTTATTTTAAAAATAATATTGTATTGATTTTAATAATCATTTTTTTTTATGTGCTTGATTCCTCATGCATATGTGTTCATCTACTTCCATCTTTCATAATTTTATTTTTTATAAATTATTGATTTTCTTTATACATTAGGCTTTCTATTGTTATATTATCTTCTAAATTCTTTAAAGTGGAGTTTCTCTCACTCTAAAAAGTAAAAATTAGTTAATCTTGAAAAAGAGTTAATCTTTAAGACTAAGCTTTCATTCTTCAGAGTGACAATTTACTCTAAAAGTTTTGGAGTGAATTTAATTTTTCTAGTTTAAATATTTTTTACATTGCAATTATTTTATTAATTTGTTAATTTGCAAAAAATTTACACATTAGCCTTTAAAAATGTCGTAATAAAATGTACATTTTAGAGATGTAACAAGATGATGGAACTTTCACTGGAACTTTCAACACGTCGACGTATAAAGTTTTTTGTCATCTCTAAACGTTACATTTCTTCAAGCATAAATGTTTATTTTACTCTCCAAAACTCACGAAATAGTCAGATTATGCGATATGTGCAAAAAAAGTAAAAAAATAACTTTCAAGAACGGATTTAAGTTGATAAACACTAATTTAACTCAATATTATTACATTTATAAAAAAAAATTTCTCAAATTTAGTGATCTGATATAATAAAAACATAAAATAAATTATCGAGTTTAATCCGTTAAGAGTATAAATACATAAAATTAATATATATCTTTCTTACTTCACTTCTCTGCTCTCTAAATATTAACTTAACAAAGAAATTTGCAATTATTTCATATAATATTTTAAATATTCTTCACTTGTGTGTATTTTCCTTTTACCAACCCTGTATTTATATATATATATATATATATATATATACAATATTATACATAAAATATAAACGCCAAGACACTGCCGTGTCTCCAGATAATTACCGGAAGTCGTATATGACGAAGAAGAGAAAGAACACGTGGCAATTTTATCCGGTAGAACTCTCTAGAAGTTCGCAATGGCTAGTCTGTTCGTATTGCAGTTACATATAACGAGTTACAGAATACAGGTCCAGCACGAGTGCGTGTTGGAGACGAGTAGGTCGCTGTGCCCTTTGCTTTCACTTTTATTAGAGAATTAGAATTTTATTAGAATAATGGAATTCTACTCTCAGAAATTGTAAACATTCGAGGAGATTTACAGTTTAATGCCGAATCCGAACGGCGCGAACCGCGAAAAATCGGGGCGCAGGTAAGATCAAACCCGGATCCACAGATCGCGAGTCAACCGCGCTGAGCGGCGAGCCACTCAGCGTTCCATATATTTATATACATTTGTCTAAGTATCAGACAAGTTTTTTCTAGAAGGTTACAACGGAACTGAAAAAATACCTCTAACGAGGTCGAGTTTCAAGAAGTCATTTGCTAGAAGGATGGAAGCGGATCGAAGGTAGATCGATAAAAACGCCGAGAGAAACCCCAGACATAGAGGAAGAGAGAGGTGTTCTCACGCTTCGCCGGGAATTCGGCAGACGGGTTAGAGCTCTTCGTGATACTCGCAACTCGCAACCATATAAGATGTGGCCTCCGATTGTCCGTACCGAATGTGCCTTTGAATCGGATTATTGGATGGTGTAAAACAAGTCGGCCATATATGAAAGACTAATTTATATGAGAATACAATATGCTTGTACACAAAATTTATATTATATAAAAATTCAAAATTATAGTCGCTTAATTAAACTTTTGTCGGCAATGTGAAATTTTCAATTTTATCCGTAACCTATACATTGTAATTATTCAATCAATTTGTAAATTTGTAAAGAATTTAATGAAAGCACAATGTTATGATAAAACGTACATTTTAAAAATACGACGGGATGTCTCCAAACTTTAGTGCAAATTTTTATGCTGTTCTGGATTGTATAAAAATCTAAAAAAATGCTTACATATTATACTTCTGAAAGCTTTTAACAACGAGTTTTTATTATCATGAAAGTTGGATTGTACTACTTGCATTTTTCAGATTTAAATTTATTTATCAAAATTCGCAATCAAGAAGTCAATTGTGTCTTTAAAATCAAACATTGCCGGCAGAGGGTTAAACATGATTATTACTTAAAGAAGGATTTTATTTAGATTTTTACTATTTAAGGAAGAATTTCTATTTTTACGATATCGCCTCAATTCTGAATTTAGCGCCTCTAAACGCAAATTGATCACGTTTGAATAAGTTTGATATGATATGATGTAACACTGTCGAGAGTTTAATCTAATCCGCCGTTATATATTTCATTTACTTCCACTCTTCCGCGAAATAGCTGATTGTGAAAAGAGCGCCAGGGGAATCTCTCTTTTCTCCCTTCTTTCTTCTCATTTTATCCAACGTCCATTATATGGCCAAGGAAACTGTTGATTAAACCGCGACGGGAAAAAGGAAGCGGATGATTTCAGAAATCTGCCGTTGGCTACGGCCGGACACGATTAATACGAATCGCCTGTGAGACGCTTTAATCGCAACAAGAAAACGACACATTTTGCCATCGCGAATTTTGGTTCACGGATCGCCGAGGGATGTACAAAGACCAAACGGACGCGTAATAACGGTAAAGCGGATTTGCAGCCTTTACGACGTTTTAGATTTAGATCGATATGTTTTAATTCGTATTCGAAGCGAATACCGCGTTCCACTCCAGATGCAATACGGAGGCAAATTTAAAAGAACTCGAATGCATTGCGTGTTCGATCCCGACGTCATATTTAATTGCCAATAAACTTGTCCACTTTTACGCTCGCCACGCACTCATATTCGACGGATTTACGTTTTATTTTCCAATATAAAGTTTCTACGCGGGTAAGCGGTTTAATCGAAGCGCAGGAAATTAACCGATCCACAAGATCGCTTAATAGAGACGTATTTCCGGTTCAAAAGAACCTGTTTGTGGCATGCACTTTTCAGCTGCCATTGTATAAAAGTTCATTAGCTGTACCTGCTTTCCGTGAAGTGGATGAAAAATAAACTGCGATGCTTATGAACTAACTGTTCCTTGTTACATTGCTCGCTTAACAGATATTTAACCGTATCATAAATCAGTTTTTTTTTTCTATAGTTAAGTATAGTGTATTTAAAAGCGATATATTATAAAAATATTAGTTAATCAATTATCGTATTATATCACTTCTACTTATTGTGCACAATTCGTTTTAATCATTTATTTATTGAATAACCGTTTTGTTTTTATTAAAAGTCATACTCTCAGTGACTTGTAAGACTCGAGATACAAATCACTTCTTGCGCGTTATTTCACATACATTGTCGAATGATAATTAAATCTCTCAGGCTAACAGTTAACTAAAATGTTCACCGGTAGCTCGTTAAGATTTTTCGCGCGTACCATCATTCGCACGAGCAAAATGAAAGCATGTACAATTAATTATAATTACAAACCATAAGCGTTATTGCGGGCTGCGTCGTGTTTGGCGCGTCGACATTGCATTTTTGTCGCCGGGGAAGTACCGATAACAACGACAACAACAATTAACACCGTCCTCATTCGCCGCCAAACCTTAATTTATCGTCATTGCCGAAGTGCAGCGGCGACTTTCTCGCGGTTAATTCTTCGAGATTTATTGTATAGAGAAGCTGTGATAAAAGCCTGCTGGAATTCAAAGATAGGGGGTTAAAACAAGTCTATACACTAATACACACAAGTATATTGTTATACTCGTAAATAATTTCTATTTCATTATCTTTTGTTTCTAATTGCGCTGAAGAAATCAATCAATATCAAATAAAAATAGCAAATTATATTTTATGATGACGGTCACAAAGTCTTCCACATCGAAAGTGTTGTTCCACACTAGATGTGCTGTCAGCTAGAATAATTTAATTTTTTTTAATTAATGAAATATTCATTAATTAAAAAAATTATGTTACATAGAATTAATTTTTTTTGATTATATATTATATAGAATAGAGAGAGAGAGAGAGAACATTTGTTTTAACATTAATGATCATAAATATAATTCTGTTAGAAAATAATTATTTTTAAAATGTCAGGATTCTATTGAACGATAAAATCTGTCTAACTGCTAAGTAAATCGCTGTGCTAAATCTTGCTACCTGCTAAGTAAATCGCTGTGCTAAATCTATTTCAGTGAGTGCAGTTAAAATTCAATTTTGAATTAATTCTCGCTGCATCAGGTAAATAAAGTCTCAAAGACCATAACGAGAATGATGTATTGTCTTTGCTGTTTGGATTAAATTTACCAATAAATTTAGGAATAAATCTCTACGTGAAAACGATCGGCCCTCGCACGCATAATAATTTCAAGTTCGGGGTCTTCGTGTCCGAACGCCTCGAGAGCTTCTGGCGAACGATTTCACATTTCGCACCCACATGCGCCGTCATCGTGAGAGCAACATAAGCCGAAAATTGGTATATGAAAACGACACCTTGCTGTTAAGTAAGACATCACCATGAAAGAAAGTTAATAAGTGTTCAATTTGGCAAAAAATATCATAACATGTATTCTTATGTTTTTAATACAAATAAAGTGCTTACGTTGAGAGTTTACATTTTACTTTTAACTTGATAAATACACCTTAATTCCTTGCTCGTAAATTATATTTTATAACTTATGAATATATAATTTACGCGGTGACATAGGCATTTTATTTGGTTGAATTTATTCTTCGAGGCAAATAGATTAATTTTATTTTATTTTATTTTGTTTAACAAATCTATTACTAATTTATTACATTTTATGTTTACACAAATGGTTTTTAATTTATTAAAATATTTAGTCATTTTAACAAACACAAATAATCCTAAGCAAACTATCTTTAAGAAAAGTTGAAACTCATTATCTCTCAATTAATAATATAAACGACAAAAGTAATATTTACATACTGTATGAAATATAAAGAGTATTATCGCTGTTAATAAATATAATCTGAGAAGGATCATCTGGTGACTAAACGAATAAAAAGTATAGCTCATAAAAGTAGATTAATTCGGAAAAGATGATCCTCGGCAATTTCCCGTAAGACGCATAACGGGAACAATCACGTCGATCGAGCCGTTCGATCGAAGGAACAGCTTACAGCCGTGGATCTCTCTTTCTCTCTCGATCCTTGCATCCGCGAGCGGCGTCGAGCGAATAGCAGGACGTGGGGTGGCTGACTACTCCGGAGCCCAGATCGCTCCCGCAAGGTGGCCTCAAGTGGGTGAAGTGGGAAGGAGGAACGGCGGGGAAACGACGACTTAGAAAGTGAAACTGAAAACGCCAAGTCGGATGCGAGAAGACCCCACCCTGGCGTGGTCTACTCGCACACCGTAATCCGTTGCACGCTCCCACACGTGTGTACCTCTCGCGTATGTGCGCATGGTGAACGAATTTAAAGCGGCGTCGAGAGCAAAACAGCGATCGTCACGGTGCGATGAGAGGGGAACGTATACTAGACTACGGTTTCCGATATATCGCGTGTTCGCTTAAAATAAAATTTTAAAACGACAAAGGATGCTCGTGCGATCTCACAACTGAACTGTCTAGACTGTTTTTCATCCATAGATGAAAAAAACATCTTCCAAGATCGATACGGAATATGCAGAAAAAGTTGCGTGATCTTTTTTTCAAAATTATCAAGTTATTTATAGAATGATCTATTAATTATATATATATAATATTATAGCGCTTGTTATCCTTGAAACTAAAATTAATTTTACATCAACATAAAGATCGCAAGTATGACGTGGGTTAACAAAAACTTATTTAGATTTGTAAACCGCGACGTCGTAGGCAAAAAAGTCAGAAACCCATCTCGCCTATCGTCGACCAACCGACCGTCGACTTCGTCTGCCGCGAAAGGAAAAAAGAAGCAGAACGAATTTCGTGAAAGGATACCGGGAATCGAGAGGGGCCGGGGCGGGGAAGGGAGAAGCGATTTTTGCAGTCTGCCCTCTCGAGAGTAGGTGTACGTTCTCGGGACGTACACGGCCGTCGTACGACAGTATCGCGAGTATCCAGGAAGAGAGGCGTGGCGCGGGCGCGGGGGGAAAGATCTTAGAAAGTAAAACCGAAGAGTTAAACTTCCACCGGCACAGCCCGACGACGTCTGTAAGCCCCACTCTGACGAGCCGAGCGGCGCGCTCCGCTCCCGTGCTGCTCACGCTGCGCCCGTTGAAAGACTTGCGTGAAATGCACGCGTGCACGCCCGTCCGTGAGCGTGCACGCTACACACGCGTACGCGTGATTAGCGCCGTCGGCGTCGTCGGCTGGCTGTCCGTGGAAACGCGGCGCGAATAGGCGATGGGACTCGCGAAGAGCGGAGTAAAAGTGGAGCGCTCGCTATTTTTCTCTCTCTTTTTTTTTGTTTCCTCTCGGTTAAAATTCTCTCGCATCGTTATACGGCAAGTATCTAGAAATTTAACTAGATACAGATCTGAAAATAATTTTGTTGGTATCATCAAAATAATTATGTAGAACGCCCAAGCTGATTGTTAGAAGTCACAACTTTTTACAGCATTGTTCATCTTGAGAGTTTCCTGTATAATTATTTTAATGATCCGACAAAATTATTTTCAGATCCGTATCTACCCAAATTTTTAGATATTTCAGCAAAATCGTTCTTTCCGTGATTATTAAATATTCTGATAATGTGTTAAAAATTTTTAATAGAAAAGTAGCGCATTTTGGTATGAATTAATAAGACAAGATTTGTTACGTCTTTTAGCGTACGTTGAAGATTTCATTGCTGTATCGCGTTTCATTGTAAAAACCAACAATCGTAAAGAAAATTGCTTAGAATATTCTGAAGACTCTCTGTAACTTTCTTTTTCTATTCTTAATTTTTTCCCAAAGAGTTTACGCAGGAAAGGGAAGTGCCGTGCTGTTTTACGGTATCATTGGATTGATTCTTCGAAACGGAAAGATGATCAACGGTGGATAGAAAATTGCCACTGGCTTTCGTCAAAGACAGCCGAACAGAGCGCCGGAGAGTGAATGAAACGAGTGAAAGTGAATAAGTCGAAGCGGAGATTGTGATTATATACGTGGGTAATGCCGATACACGATAGACGCGCTTCATTGATGAAGTGACGGGATGAGATATGAGGCAATATCGACATCGAAAGCATCGCGTGCAATTTCATAAAGATTGATTCAGCTCGCAAAAAGAATCATTAACGAACTTTGACGATGCTATCAGTTAATTAAATTTCTATATATTATATTGAAATTTCTATTCTAACTGTGGAACTAATTAATATAATATAGGAAAATTATTCTACCTGTAATAACAATTGAAAAAAATTGCGCAAAGTTGTAAATATACATATTTTCAATATATTACAAAATTAATGTAACTATACTGTATGTCAATATAATCAATTAGTAGAGCAAAGTAAATTCGTGAGAATCCTGAATTTTTTAATGAATTTTTCGCTTAATAAATGTACTACTTATATTTTGCAAATATTCCACGTCGATTATTTCTGAATTATAATAGATATCTTAATATTTTGTAGAATTTCCTAATAAAAATAAAATGATTGTAAATTCGTGAAAATCTGATTATATCTGTAATAATAATTACAAAAAATTACGCAAAGTTGTGTATATACATACATATTTCCAATATATTACAAGATGCAATTATATAATATTTATGTAAATTATATTATACGAAATAATGATTACAAACTTGTGAAAATCTTATTTAGATAGACGCATCTGCTTATCGAGTTAAGGTCTGTCGAAATATTTCTACGTAAATCGACTGAGACGATGACTTCCCTCGCAGGTGCGATAATGGGTCATCACTTTCGCACTGGCACACTTGGATTCCCCCGTAGGTTTACTATCCCTGTATAGAATTTTGTGCGCATCTTCTGCACCGTGAGATCACTCGCTGTTTTCACGGCTCGCTCGTCGCGAAGATATTTTACAGCAAGCGTTCATTCGCCTCCCTATTGGAAATCACTCACTAACGCTACTCTCTAAATCTGAATCAGTGGATAAATCACTGAATCGGGTAATCATTGAACACTGGGAATCAAGGAAATTCAATTGAAGAAGAAAAGAAGTTTGAGCGCATTATATAATTAGAATACCAATATTTACACATTGGTTTCAATCTTGCAATACCATATATTTGTACATTAAATTTATGCATTAAAACAAGATTAATTAGATCAAATAATAAAGCTAGGATATAGATTCCACGTTTGATTCACCGTTATTATCAGTGGCATAATTAGGACTGTGATGTCAGTGATTATCTACTGATTTAGATTAAGAGAGTAACGTTATCTTACTAATGTTAATGTAGCGCAAATATACTTAATAATTACTGCGTTATGACTTCAAGCAAACATCGTCTGATGACGTTTTTCTATTTTGTCTTCTATTCCGAGTCTTGCAAGTTATCTTCTGCAATTTGTATGCAAATTTGCAACGGTCTCGACGTAAAAATGAGACTGTTGATATGTACATGATTGATAATCGCCGGTTGCAATGTTACACAACAAAGAGAAAAGAAAAATAAATTTGAGTAGGTTTTATCTTTAGTAAGTTTTTTAAACTCGATTTTTAACTGGTAAAAAAACACTTGTTGCATCTAACACTGATATTATTATTATAATTATAAAAATATGCACGATTTGCGATTCGTTCGGCGTATCGACGCGCGTTAACGGCGTGTTACGCGCCATAACGTTAGAAAGATCCGAACAAAACGGCGATCATTCATTCGAAGTGCGTGAGACATATTTTATGGGAACGTCGTTTCGATTTTACTCACGTGCCTTAATGAAGCTATTTACAGTCATAATTTCAATTTGATTTAGTTGCGAATCGGGGGCGAGGCTAATTATGCGACTCGCGTACGTCCGTCGTGCATTAAAACGGCGATAAAACCCTTTCCTTACGCCCACAGCGTTGCGCGGTGAAACGGGAGAAGGAGATGCAGAACTATGAGAACGTAAAACCGTATCTCACGTGTCTCCCACCTCCCACAATCGCATCGCGGGCCCCGCATCCATCCGTCGGTGCATTTACCGCCCATTGAGAAACACCATAGACGGTGCTGCGCCTTCCCGCCACCCCTCTACACCCCTCGTTTCAATCACCCGCGGGTATCTCGTTGCGGTTAGACGACCGCGAATTCTCGAAATTCGCGCAACCATTCGCAACTAGCACGTATTCAGCTGTATATTTAGTAACGTGATCATCGCCCTTCCCAAAAATTCCTGCAAGCGCGCACCTTCTTCGTAGAATTAATCTCTGCCTTGACTTTGCACATCACGCTTTCCCTCCCGCGCTACATATTCCCAGAGTTTGTCGGCAGCCTTTTATGATTTCCTTATATAGGGAAGCTGTATACTTTACTCATGCGAGGCTCGCGCGATGATTTACTGATTTACGGAAGTTCTCGTTTTACGCTATGTATATATCGAATCACGGCGTACAAGTATATTAAATAATGAAATTTAATCATTCCAAAAAGGAAATATTGTACTTTTAACTCTCTATTGGCCATGTAAAATTTCGCGTCTTCTGTCGTCAATTTCAGTACAGATTGTTATATTATTATTTTGTATTTTAAACTGTATATAAATCTGAAAAAAATCGTTGTACGTTTATGAAAGCTTTAGCAACGAATTTTTGCTATCATAGAAGTCAGATTGTACTTTACTATCTTTTATACATTTAAATTTATTACCAGAATTCACAGAATTCAACCAATTTAAATTTATCTACCAGAATTCACAAAACTCAAAAAAATTGACTTCAAAGTCCAACTTGGCCGACAAAAAGTTAAATGAAATAAAAACCTATTTTATATCATAGAATTAAACAGGTATTTTATCTGTTTAACAACGCATCCGTTTCATTGTGTCGAAAGTTGCAACAGCGGCAGGGATTCGTTTCTCAGGTGAAGACAACGAAGAAGACGCGCGCGAGAAACCCACCTCCCGGTGGGACGCATCCCGGTGTACCCCGTAAACAGTTCCGATGTTCTCTTGGTCCCCCCATAAATGGCGCGACCCAGCAGTTCGTATCAGAGTCAGGCATCTCGGGCACCGTGTATCTACCGATGTGTTCTTACACGTGTGGGAAGAATGTGGAATATCGCGAATGGAATGAAGCAACCCAGGACACACACCGGCGCTCACGTGCACACGCGCGCGAGCACTCGTATGTGTGCACTGCTGCGCTGCTGCGCTGCTGCACTAGGCGCGGATGCGCTCCGGCAGGCGTGTAAGTGCATAATCACCGGGAACAAAACGCCGCGAATTACCGCCTCTATCTTCGTAAATGGGGAGCCTCTATCTCCCTAAGCTCGCCTTTGCTCGCGCATTAACCCCTTGCACTCCCGAGCTCGCCGTAAATATTCTCGATTTTCGTAAACATTGCATTGCGTATGCGCGTAGAAAGACCAACAAACATTATATAATTAAAAAATTAAAATAGACTTCAGTTTGGATAATACACGGCAGTATAACGAAATTATGTGATCAAATATATATTTAAAATATTTTTGTTTATAAATATTTTTATATTTATAGATAAAATATTTTTACGTCTTTTGTGCAAAATGGTATAGATTCTAAAATAACGATAATACCAATACCCTCGTAATCTTTTTCAAATACTATTATATGCTTCAAATTTGTTTATTTTCGATCAATGGGTAATTATGTAATAATATTACCAATATCAATGTATATAGCATAAACATACGTTGACCGTATCGTAGGTGTGTTAGGAAAAATATGCTGAAATATGTGAAAATTATCAGATAATTACTCCGCTTTGCTTGGGAGTGTAACTTGCTAAAGCGTGGCAATTAGCCACGAGCATCACCGTAAACAATACACGTGCCCACGATCCGTTGGTGTTCACAATACATCAATGAGAAAAACAATGCATGATTTAGCAAATAATTACAGAGGTGATAATTATATTCGTGCATTTATATACGTCGTGAATAAACAATCTAATTGTACCTTATAGTGTTTCCATTATAAGGCTTTCTCTTTTTTATATTTGGATTATTCTTCATGTATTAACTACAACAATTATTACGTTTTAACACGTTTAAATAAAATAAAATTATTAGCTTTTATTTAATTATTCTTTGATAAATGATGGCACAGTCTCTTAGGGAACAAAAAAGAATTCTATTTAGTATTTTGACAAAGCAATCATAGATAATCGGTAGTAGTTATACAGAACACGCTTGTACATGGTACAAATTAGTCGATCGGAACGGCAAGTCGACATTAACATTACCAGAGTTTGACGTCATTCAAAATACCGAATCGCCTGCAAGTCAGATATCGCAATAATTACGGTCAATTTGTAATCATCGAGAAGGATCGAAACATGCTGAGCAAAGAGAGGAAGGGATAGTCTCCGATGAGGAGAGAAATCTGATCATTGGCCTAGTTGTGATTATAAAATGAAGAATGAGTTACATGAGATGGTAGATAATTCGGGAAAAAATGTCCCTTTCTGATAATATGATGCGCTCAATAGATAGGCTATTTTTATTATTTAAAATATTATATAGAATGGATTTTATTCCAAATATTTATAATAATAACAGTATAAATATTTTATAATAATAAACTAATATAAATTAAAATAATAAATATTTCAATTGTAATTTATTGGCATAAAACATTATCACTATTGTTTATTTAAGCAGTTATTTTAAAATTATACTCTTTGATATAGGAATCCGATTTGAAATCGATCGCGTCCCATAATTATTTTGTTAAATAATTCTTCTGTCAAATCAAAATAATTTTTTATTTTACGAGTTGCTAATATCAATTAATGCTCATATTATTTTATGATTTACACATGAGAGATGTTTAATATTAAATATTAATATAAAAATTCAACGTGATCTCTCATTCGTAAATACATTATGTATCAAATATCAATATCAACACAGTATCATTTTCTATTTGGACATCCAGAGAGAGCAGGAAATGAATCTATAGCTGACCTACTCGTAGTTACAAAAGGGAAGAGACCGGGAAGAAGAAAAAAAAATTATTTAACTGATCGCTATCGATCAGTAGATTAAACGTGCGTGAGATGGGTGAGTACACGAAAGTATCTAGCTGATTCCAATTGCGTCATTCTAGAAATTTCCAAGGATCTCCCCAAACTGACCATTACATGCCGGAGATACTGAATGATCTAAATGACAAATCATAATTCGCAAATACTTAGTAATTGTTTCTGATCGATAGCGATAACAACGGAAAAAAATTCAATTATAATGTTATAATGAAAAAATATTAATTTTCTCTCTCTCTCTCTCTCTCTATATATATATATATAAATTCTATATTATATATATATATATTAATTCTTTAATTATTTAAAAATCAAATATCCTTGATTATAACATATAGATTTATAACAATGTTTACACAGTTTGCAAACACTTAATAACCGTTCCAATAATCTGTAGCAATAATAACGAAAAAAAAATTTGTAATGTTGTAATGAAAGAATAGTTAGTCTTTAATTAAATACCGATCACAACATATAAATTTATAACAAAGTTTATCTTTTTCAATACAAACTAATTAAAATACAAAGATTAACTTGGCCAACATTGTAAAAGCATTGAGTGACACAATAATGTCACTCCGTAAAGGGAAGATTCCTTTGTATCTTCTAGAACGAAGACCTAGAAAGAAGACCTACCTCATTATGTAGGCTGAGACAATGCGTTTTATATGTAAATCAACAATGGAATTCCGTTCGATGTACTTCCTGCGTCAAAGAGTGGTAGTCGATGTTTTGTCGAGAGTGCAACGTTCAAAGTCGAAGCTCGTAACAAGTCCAAAAGTATCCTCGCACACCTGGCAATAAATGTCCATCAACGAAACAGTGAACATTCTTTAATGATTCACTAGTCGGGATCTCACTTACGCTCATTTGTTAGATTCGATAACCATGTTAGAGCGATATTAATGCGCGTTTCGAGATTATTAAATAGTTATCATGGTTATCTCATAAAAGAATCTCAATCAAGTTTTTATCACAGTGAACAGCAGAGAGGCTTGACAAAATTTCTAATAAATTATTTTTTAAAAACATAATAATAATTTTTATTGCTAATATCAAAATCAATAAGCTTTACAGTTACAAGAGACAAGAAGAAAATATCAAAATATATATAATTATCATCGTACACCACGTTTCGCATAAAAATATTTCATGCAATCAGAGGAATATTGTAGCTCGTAGTTTCCGCATTATTATCATTTCAATAAATGTATATTCACAAATGCGATAATTATCGTTATAAAAATCTACTTTCGGAAAAAAAAAAGAAAGAAACACGAGGTGTCGTCTTGAGAAAAATGGTAAGCACGCGGGAAACATTTTGCGGGTCATTCCCGTCCGGTTCCAAGATCCTTATCGAATCGGGAGGACATGCCTCGATTCATCATCCGGCCGCCAGAAGTACAATTCGTGGACGCGCGAATCACACAAAGAAGCGTGATTGCGTGCCGCGTAAAACGCGAAGAGGTGTAACGCGAAGCCGCCTGCGGATGCCCGCTGTATCGCTGACAGTTACGTAGGCATGCATTATGCATTTTCACTCTACGCGCGGTCGTACAGCGTGTGTATACAACGCGCTCCTCCCACTGAAAACGTGACGGTGTGGTGACCAATCCAGAGAGAACAGAAATTGCATCGCCCCTTCCGCGTCAATATCTTACTACGGTGCATAATAAATGCACTTGCTCGTCAAACGCATGGGGACGAATCCTCGTGCTCATCAGCTTAGAGATGCGCCATTTCGCGTGCCCTTATCGAGCGAATACGATTTTACACGACAAAATGGAATATTTTTTCATTAAAATTTTATGTAGAAAAATATTAAATTATTGTTACATTATCATATTTAAAATATAAAAACCAATCTAGGTCTCGGATGCAAATATCGAATAATACAAGAAGAAAGGAAGACAAAATATGCGATATGTTATGATATATATTCTTTGATGATTAATGCATATCAAGATTATTAAGCTCGTAAGTCTGTATAGATATTATTGTGAATATTTATATATACGTCACTTTGTATGAACGATAATAAGTTAATCTAGACCGCTTATAAATAACTAAGGAAAGAATCAATACGATCGAGGCTAGAACTTGGTGATTAATAATAATTTTATGTAAATTTTTATTACATTAATTATATATTAACTGAGCACCGCTTACGGTCGGACTTATAAATCATAATTATAAATTAAAGCTGCACAAAGAGAACGATTTAGCTAGGTACAAATCCGAAAGTAATTTTGTTGACCCTTCAAAATAATAATATAAGAAACTCAAGCACGATAAGAAAAGCTGCAAAAAATTTTGATATTTTAGTAACCAGCTTGAGCGTCTTTCATAATTATTTTGATAGATCAATAAAATTGTTTTTTCAGATCTGTATATTTAATTAAATTTTCAAATTCAGCAAAGCCGTTGTTTTCCGCGTGAAATAATAATATCACAATTAGATCTTCGATGTTATTAATATCTTAAAACACTGTAAAGAACTTTTACGATTGAATTTTTCACAAAGCTTTTCTCTTCCCTCGATATCCTTTTGTAATTTCCCTCGGAGCATTGGTAGAATTTAGATCGAAAATTGTGCAAGCAGTAGGATCTCACCAACAATGCACGGGCTAACCAGGTGAGATCTTTGTACTTAACTTATCTCGAACATCGTTAAAGTAAGATTTAAAGCGAGTCAGTTATAGTGTTGCGCCCACGGGAAACAAATTGGCACGAAAATTGCAACGAGCTGACGAGAATTCGAACAGGATTCGAGCATCGACAATAAAGATGAGTTTGCGGCCCGACGAGATGGTCCATGGTCGATGAAAGTCGAGAAGGTATTACGATATCTCTATTAGCACATCAAGATTTAAGTTGCTCGGTGCAATAAAGCCTTAAATCTACTGTATAAGAATTATGTCTGTTTCTATGACGCCCGAATTTTATTTCTAATTTTGATCGTGCCTACTGCACGCTACTTCCAGTAAAAAAATTATTAATTACTAAAACGCTTTAAAAATAACTATTTTAAAATACACATGAGAGAGTAATATTTTTTAGCAATTTTTCTAACGTATAATTTTTATAATACATATAATTACATAAAAAGTATGATTTTGTTGAAAAGTAGCTAAGAATTTAACTAGATATGAACCTAAAAATAATTTCACTTGGACTGTTAAAACTTTTTGCAGCATTGTCACCAACACTTAAGCCTTTTACATAATTATTTTGATGATCTAACAATATTATTTTATCATGGTTAGTTAGATTTCTGTACCTAGCTAAAGATTTTTACATATTTCAGCATAATCATTATTTCTATATAATAATATAATTTTTTATGCTTGGGCGATCGCATCTCGTGGCATTCGCTTTTTACAAATATCTTTGGAGATGAAACACTTTCAATTTAATAACGTTCTCCGGTTAACGAGATGTTGAATAGAAGCGATCCTCGCCCAGTGAATCCCGGACGATCCTCGGCTAATCTTCAAGAGAGGAGCGTTTAGGATGATTAACTTTCACCACGGCACGGCAGTGAGCTGAGTGAGCGAAGCTTCCGGTGCACGCACGCCATTGTCAACGACGTTCTTACTAGGACGACGTTATTCCGCATATACGTTTGTCGCGACATGCACGACACCATCAACGACATCGTGTCGTGCTGTCCTCGCCGATATTCCGCGTAGGCGTTTAATGATGAGTTCTGCAGCGGGCGCCGTGTGCACACACGTGCATGCACGCCATCGTCACCATCCAACCCCGGGAAGGTGTTGTATGAGAATAGAATGCTTCAGGGGGAGGGAGGAGGGGGGGAGAATCCGTCGCGACGCGGTCGCGAATTCCGACCCGCCTCCATAAGCCTCAAATATCACGATCGACGACCCTGAAGTGACACCAACACGGTGAACCTCAGTCGTTCATCCGGTTCTCTCGGAGACCTCGTTGAGCAACGAACCAGGCGCGAACGAACGTCGCAAATAAATTTCGAACGCAGAAAATCGATACAATACTCGCGACACAACAAAGGATTCTGATAAATGGTTAAATCGTTTATTTCTTTATTTATTTTTTTTTTTCTTTTTAAGAATGCGATGGAGGTTACATTGTGCGCGATTTTGTGACTATGCAGAATTGCAAGAAGATCCATTGTCGATGCAATTCGTTGTAACGACGGTCATTCGGAGTGTCATCGAGCATTGTAAGGTCGCACGAATGGGGCTGGGCTTTCAACGTCATCAAGTGACACGACGGCGGCCGCGTGCCAAGAGCTGAAGGCCAAAATTTGTGCAGGTTGCAACACGCCGTCGTCGCCGAGAGAATCGCCAACGAAATGGACGAAACGGTACGACGTTTAGCGGAGAAAAGCCGCGGCGAGGGATCAGAGAGCGTCTTTTTGTCCAGCGACACAAGAGGTCGCAAAAAAAAGTCATCAAACCGTGAAACCGGGGAAGGCTCTTCGAGAGCGGCTTCGCGTTTCTCCGCTTCTTCTTCTTCTCCTTCCTTTTTCTCTTCGTTCTTTTCAATCCACCGTCGCGTCGTAACGCCCTGACCAGGTAACTGTGTCAGGACCGTTGTGCCCGAGATCACTGACGGTTGCGCAACAAGGCGGAGCGTGGAGATCCACGAGGATCCGATGATCTAAGGTCTCGGGGCGTATACACCGGCCTCCTCGATTTAATCGCCGTGCTTAGTTTCCCGAGCGACCTAAAGCTAAGGAGCTAACTAGAGATTGACCCAGAAAGCCCCGACTTGGATTAAGTTCCCGCCAAGTACAGCCGTAGCGATAATGTTATACAGATGACCAGAATGAATCAGATTACAGATAATTTGCACTTTGTCCCAATTAAATAAAAATTGTATTATGAAATATCGAGAAAATATATATCGTTCTCTAAATTTTTGTTGTGTATTTATTTTATTTTTCTGGATATAACTTTTTTCTAAAATATTATGTTACTCAAAACATATAATTCACAGAAACCACGAGCGTTACAGTTGACAAAAATAAGAAATCAATCTTGTAAAATTAAGATCTAAAGAATCCAAAATTGTTAAAATTTATAGCCTTATACAGAACATGCTTATAATATTGACACGCATTTAGAATAGACTATGAGTGCAAAAAGTATTTGTATAAAAAAATTTTTCATAAAAAAAGTCTCATTTATAGAAAATAAACATTAATTAGCAATTTTATACAATGAATACATTCTGTTCTAACATAAACAAATGAGATTCGCATGTATTCCTGATTTTAGAAACTAAATTTCTCGACTGTACGAATATTTTTTAGCATCAAAACAATATAACTCTTAATTTTTATTTATTCTTCAGATGATATATTTTTTATAATTAACACACATCTTTTTGGTATATATAATTTTATGAAACATACAGTATATTTTATTCTTTATGAATAAATTGTTAATAATCCAGCGAAAAATGATGGTCAATTAAACGTAGAATCGACGTCAAATTAGTGTTGAAATCATCATGTCGATATCGATTCGACATCAATTTAACAACTCATTTCTCGCTGGATAATATTTACTTTTTAAAAGTTTTTAAAAAAAAATATTTTCTCTGTAGGAATACTTTTTGCACTCACTGTACGTAGTTCATATACTATAGAATTGTAGAAATAAAAGCACGTATATAAAAATATGTAATAAAAGCGGACTTATATTTTTAAAATATGTAATTGTTTCATTTTTTTTTTCCATAACTAAAAATTTCCTCTTTCCATTTCAAATGGAAAAATCTTACTTTGTATATATGACAAGTCTCATGATGAATCTAAATAGTATAAAAAATGTTATATGAAAAAAGTTTTTCCTCGAAGTATGACGGAACGAAGATGAATAACTTACCATGATTAATCAGATAATTAATACTTTCCGCATAACATCTTGATTTATTGCACTTTCAAGACAGAATCGCATGACATGATTACAAAAAAAAACCTCGAAAAGTTCCATAAAACAGAATGATACAGCGCTTACAAAACCTGATTTAAGCTGATCAAACTGTCAAGAAGTATCACGATCTTACAAATAATACAAATTATAATTATTTACCATACTACTTACAGCTCTATATTCGGACTATAAAGCCATTACGGTAGTTTTTCATATGCATGTTGTATTAATTTCTAAATATTTTTACTATCAACGCGGAGTTATTTCTAATTATAGTTTAATTAGCTTGAAGTAGTCATTATTTTTTATCTCTATATCTCACCAAAGACTTCCAGAGTTACGACACCGATCAAAGAGAGAGAGTCGAAGGCATTTGAGTCAAGCAGAGTACGGTAACAACGAGCTGAATCCGGTCCTAGGACAACCGGATCGTCATCGTGGAAAACCGGAGAGTACCGGAGCAAAGTAGCAGAGTCATGTGGTGGGGTTACTACACAGTTGCAGAGGCGAATTATCGTCGTCGGAAGGTGAAGAACGAAATGGGAGTATCGCGATGATGAGAAACGGTTTCAATCCTTGACGATGAACTCACACAGGAAATGGAAACATCGACACGCTCTCAATACAAATATAACAACACCAAAATCGAAACGTAACGAATTGAGTAGGACGTCATTTGATAACATGACGACAGAATAACTAAGTAGATAAGAGAGACGCGTAAATAAACCGAAGGTATATACGTATGGAAACTATACCGATACAATGCAGAGAAGGTCTCAGGCATATCGGGTGTCCTTTCAGCTGCAAACAGTACGATAAATTCGGAGCAGATTTCTATAGCCTTAGTCAAAAGTCAAAAACATAAAGCACCTTCACAAATTTACGGAAATATTCTATATTTAATAAAAACAAATTAAATAATAGTTTTATTGAAAAATATTTATTTTTTTATAACAATTTTAACATTTTAATAATTTTCTTTTGGATTTCATTACCGCTTTTTCCAAGAAAATACATTTTCCAATAAATTAAAAATGCTTTATACTTATTATGGTTAAGGTTGTACTTAACTTACTTTAACAGTATTTTATTGGCGGATCATCATGTTCATTGATATTTATTAAAGTTGCAATATCAGCTCGTAAATTAAAATCTAAATACGATCTTTTGACGTTACTCAAAATTCAAATAAATTAATTAACAAGTGAAATATTCAGCATATCGACAAAAACTGCTGATGGCTCCATTTTTTTTCACAAAATCGTCCATTTTTAATAACAAAGAAAATGTCAAACCTAAAAAAAGTTAACAAAGCAGTTGCTAAAAAAACAATTATCTGAAAATACATGGAAATTATTATTGAATACTAGTACGTACATTTGTACGTATTGTTTTTCTCTTCTAAATCGCTTGAATCTTATCGAGACGGACGTTGCAAGAGAAGGACGAAGAAGAAGAAAAAGGGAATCGAGGAAAGAACGAATATACTTGCGAGCGATAGAGCGGTAGGGTGTCGATACAGTTGCAAAGGTGAATTAGTTGCCTGGGAGGTTGCACCGCGAGTAACGATAGAGAAGAGATAGTGACTGTGTTCGATACTCCTCGTTCCATCCCTTCCTCCCTCTCCTCTCGCTCCTTCTCACTCTTTCCCATCCGTTCTCTCCCTCTCGCTTCCGCGAGAGCACGTTGGCTGGGAGGATTCCGGTGTGTCGGTGACTATCTGGTGGGAGTGGTACACCGACACCATCCACCTCCTCTCTTCGGGATCCAGATCGCAACGGGGAGTGGGAAAGACAAGTCAGAAGAGTGCCGGAGGAACCTAGCTAGGAGGAAACGTTGGCTAGAGGGAGAGACGTCCTTCGGCCGGCGAAGTAGGAAAAGGAACACAACGAGACCCGCGATGAAGATGGGGGGAAGAAGGGAGGAAAAAGGAGGAGGAGAGAAGGGGGGGAGGGCAGGTCGCGTGCCGGCGTGGTGCTACTCCGGAGCTGAAAGAGAGGAGAGCACTTACCTTACCGACGTCTCTCACGGTTAAACACGCGCAGGGGAGCTCCTTCGCGTATATTCCTCCGCGTGCGTCTCACATACACAGGGAACGGGGCTCTCCAATATACGTACATGTGCCCTCGCGTACAAACAGCGTGGTTTCCCCTCCCCCGTGTGCGGACATCGCCGCGGTGTGTTCTCCCGGTGTGTGGCTCACCTACCTACCTACCTACCTACCTACCTACTTACTAACCTACCCGCAGCCTACGGATTCAGTCTCCCCGCCCAATCGACGGTACCCACGACGGTACGTACCTGCGTGTTTGTGTGTGTGTGTGTGTGTGCGCGCGACGCTCTCGTACGCGGCATCGCCCGCCTCACACATCGGCACACGGTTTACTCACCACCGTACGGACCACTCCGCTCTCGTCGCGTCTCACGAATCTCCTCGGAGAGCGCTCACGGTTCTCGCTGATATTCCGCCTCGTCCGAAGGAAAGAGAGAGAGAGAGAGAGGAAGAGGGAGGGGAGGGAGATATCACACGCCTCGAGAGAGGACCTGGACAACGGAGCACGGGCACCAAACGATCGCCGGACGGTGGTGAGCAACGTGGTTGGCTCCTTCCGTCGCTCCTCCCGTGAGAGAAACCAACAGTGACCAACAGTCAGGACTCGACTGTCCTGTCGAACGCGACGCACACGCGCGTCTCGATATACATCCAGGGCTTCGAGATCGACAGTGTGATCCTACGGGAATCTGTTATCCAAGTTGGACCATCGCGCCACGTGGAATTATTAATAAGATCGCCCCCTTTGGCATCCGATTGGAACACGAAGATATAACGAACTCTAGTCAGGAAGAATAAGGTGGGAGGGTGAGAAAGAGAGAGAGAGAGGGAGAGAGAGAAAGAGAGAATTGTTTCTCTTCGAGGAAATCGGGAAACTGTCTGTTGTGGTGTGTGATATATTCAAAAAAAGGGACACGCGTTGTGTACAGCCAGAGCAGAAACGATCGGAACCGTTATCCGAGCACGTGGTCGCGATACCACGAGGTGCAGGATACGAAAAGTTTCCGGATTGGTGGTTTCTGGATGTACTGTCGAGAAGAACGACATTCGGTACGTGTCAACGGAATGTTCGCGCGGACGTTCTGGTATCCGGTTTCCTCGTAAGGGCCTCGACGTCTCTCGCGCACGTGGAAGGGCCCGGGAAAGAGGGAGAGTGATCACGAGTGTGAGGATAGTGTGTTGTTGTAAAACTAGTGCTTCCTCTGCAACTATTATTTTCACTCTATTTATTCTTCTACGGTGTGTCATTTGACTTTCTTCCTTTCTTTCTTCCTTTTTTCCCCCTTGCTCCTTTTATCTTTCTCGCTTGGATTGCCTTATGAGAAGAGCAAAGGAAAAGTGTCACGAAGTCAACGGAAGTGCAGGAACTGTTGTCACCCTCGGCTTCAAGGTCGTGGCATGACGTATAAGGTAAATTTACGATGATTTACTATACCGTCTCTCTTCCCTCTTATCATCACAGCGCGACGCTGAGACATCATGTATTAGACATCAGGTATACTTTGTGGTATTCCGAGCAGCGTTCTGAATATTTATAAGCGTCACATGACACTCATCGGTATTTTCCAGAGAAAAATAAGACCGTTTGAATTTACTTGGAGATTATTTCTAGTATTTTGAATACAGTAATCTAATCACGTCAGTGATCTTAGTAAAACAATTGAACATGAAATGATAAAATTTTGAAGGAGAAATTTTTTGAAAAAATATAAGAATTGTCAAATATAATGGTTTATAATACGCGCGAAATCCAAAGCATTTAATTAATCTATCAAATTAATTCGATGGATCTTATTTTATAAATTAAAAACACAATTTCGTATTCTTGCTAAAATCAAAAGGAACGATTTTGCTCAAGTATCTAAAAATTTAGCTAGATCCGAAAATAATTTTGTTAAATTATTACAATAATGACGTAGAAATCTCAAATACGGTGAACAATGCTGCAAAAATTATTGACGTTCTAGCAGCTAGTTTGAGAATCTTGCATAATTATTTGAGTGGTCCAACAAAATAATTATTTTCAGATTTTTATCTAGCTAATTCGTAGATTTACAGACCAGCAAAATAATCCTTTTTATGTCTTCTTCCCCAGGTAAGATTGTAAAATTGTCACGAAAGTAATTTATAATTGTTTTTAAAAGTTTATAAACGAAATTTTTATCAATAATAAGATTGGAAATAAGACCGTTTATGTTGGAAACATTACTTAAATACGAGAAGTGTCCATTACGGTCTAAATGTTAAGATGTTGAACTATTATATATATTCATTTAAATGAATTAATTTCAGAAATTATAATTGCGTGTGAAATTATAATTCGAAATTTTAATGTTTGTAATATTCGCATGCCAATATTGAAAAAGCTCCTTATTGGCCGAGATATTAACGCTCTCGATATTTTCTCGTTGGCGCGGCGCCGCGGCGGTGTATCCGACGTCGTCGACGAAATCTCGATTCGTACTCCTGGCGCCGGCGTCCCGCGCTCCCGGTAATTATAGAGTTCCTGTGAAATGCAGACCAGACGGTGTCGCGTGCGCAGCAATCTGCGAGCACTCGAGCAGGAACATTGAATAGTAATAGGCAGAGAAAGGGAGATTTTCATTTGAATGAAAACAATCGAATGCGCCCGAGTGTGATCGCGGAAGTTGTCCGATAATTCGTCGACAAGTGTGCACACTTTGCGAAAGCAAAATATGATAATAAAACTATAATTAACTAACAGAATATATAAAATTAACCAACAGAATACATAATACAATTGCTATTGCATTATTTTTAACGTGATTTATGATATCATATGATATTTGCGAATGCCTCGATATTTTTTTTACTAAGATTGTTAATAAATTCAATTAGTGCCATTGATTTTATTTTGGGTTATTATTTAGATGTATAGGTTTTTTGGGATATTATCTAGATATCTTTCTGGATTATTTTTACTGTTACTCACAACTACAATGCTTAATTAATAATCATGAATTTAGATAATAACTGACAGGACACGGAAACAGCGATTTTGCTCAAGAGAAGTATTTAAAAATTTAGTTAAATATAAATCTGAAAAAAAATTTTGTTGGATCGAAATAATTATATGGGGTGCTTAAAGTAATTACACTATAATGTCAAAACTGTTTTCAGCATTACTTGTCGTGCTTGAATTTTCTACGTAATTATTCCGATGGTCCAAAATTATTTTTAGATCTGTATTTAGCTAAATTTTTAGACACCTCAGTAAAATATTTTTTTTTTTCGTGTAGAATTCATATAAAATACTGCCGAGTATCACTGCACGAAACTAATGCAGATTGATACCAAGAAAATCTTACGTAACGCAATTAAAAGGGACGCAAAGTCACGCCTATAAATTCGCGCTCTCGTGGGTTTCAGCGCGAAAATGCGTTGGACGTCTAATTCGTTCGAGACCAGTTCTAAAGCTGCGCTTGCGATCTCGCGCAAGAGCAAATCGCCCACGCTCGTCTTTATATCACCGAACGGTTCGTTTTACCGCCCAAGAAAGCAGACGTTGCAAAAGCTATGTTCCTGCGTCATCCCTGCCGTTTCCTCGTTCATAAATTTACGTGCCTCCAGGCGCGCGCGCGAGAGGGATGGGAAACAAGTGAGATTGTCCGATATGCAAGGCACGAAAGACCCTGATAAATATGTTTACGTTGGAGTGGTCAAAATAACGCATATACAATTTACATAACGCAAAACGCAAAAGTGACGGATGTCGAATCATCACGCGACATTCGCATTAGTCACGAAATCTCATTTATATACAAACATATCTGATATATTTAGTTATTAAATACCAACAATTGCGTTAAAGTTCTTACAAATTATAATACTGTGCTGAATACTGTAAATAGGAAAAAGATACATTTATCGGTGAAAACCAAAATGAAATTTCGCAAAATCCGTTCAATTTTATTTCTCTCGTGTTAAATTATTCTCAGATTCTCAGAGAATAAAGACACGGGTCAGAATATTCGATTGAGTAGCACGAGAGATATGCCAGAGCGATACATTATTCATAGGGCTTGAGGTACGACAGCATACGCAGCAGACGCGCTACCGAGTGTAGTACAGTGACGTTAACAGTTAATTGATAACAGGTAAGTCGAGTGCGGGACGCCGCGCCGCGTCGGTGATTTTTGTTGCCGCCGAGCGTTGCCGATCTCGATATAGACTGACCGACACAACACCGTTAACAGTTATGTGAAACCAACGCGGCCGAGAGCGGCAGACCACTCTTGTCCCGTGGCCCATTATTTTCTTCCTCCTTACTCTATCGCTCATACTGTTGCCCGATCCATCTCTGCCTCGCTATCGGCAATTTGTTAGAATCGGCTTCGTACGTGCGCCGACGCACCCATGACTATCCGTATGCGATAAATCGCAAATTACGACGGGCGCGAACATCGCGCACATTGCACGAAAGTAATTGTAAATAATACGCGCCCGATCTCCTCCTTTCGCCTTGGGAATAACGATAATTTGTACGACTGCGCGGGCAGTAAGAAAATTTGAAGAGGTAAATCTACGCGAATAACGAGTAAGATCTACCGGACGTAGATCTTTCCTTCGCTACGAAATTGATTGACGGCTACTTATATGAGATCGATCGGAGGAAAACAAATTCAGATGTACAGTTATAAAGATCGTAATAATTCGTATTTACAGTCAGCACGTTGCATTTGAAATCAATCTAACCAATCAAACCACTAAAATCTCGTTCGATTTCAGCAATTTTATGTAATTACACATGAAAAAATTTATTTTGTCGAATCGAAAATTTTAGCTAGATACAAATTTGAAAATAATTTTGTTGGACCATTAAAATAATTTTATATTAGGACGCTTAATCTCATATGCTTGAGAAAAGTTCTCAGAAAATTATTTTGATGGTCCAAAAAAATTATTTTCAGATTTGTATTTAACTAAATTTTTAGAAATTTTAGCAAAATCGTTCTTTCATATAATGTATTATTTTATATATAAAAAAACGAGCCTAAAATATGTGATTAAATGTAAAGTCGAATAGAATCAGATATATCGAGTTGGATGCGGTTTAATACAAAGTCGTATATGATGACTCCGCCTACTCCGTTTTTCTTTTCAATCCCATCCTTGCAAAACCGAACGGAACATGGCAGTGTCAAGGGATATTACGCGAACAACATCGGGATCCTACCTCTTTTTTCTCTTTTTCGTTGCTCAACAATCCTGGCAAACGTATACAAGCGACATGCCGGTATTTGAATACGCCGGCTATTACGAGAATGGAGAGCACGACAATCATGAGAGACTCCCAGACGTTCGAACAATGTCCTCACCTCGATCCTGGACTGGCGCAAACGGCAATAAAACGGGCTCCGAACGACGTTACCGTCACCGAGTACCGGCCATTAAGTACCTCTACCGTAGTAATCTTATCGGTATCTTCCATAATCTGCAGCGATGCGTACACATTGTCTTTATATTAAATAATTTTCATGTATTGCAGAATAATATTTTCATGTGTAATTAAATTACGTTCTTTTAAAAATATTTATATAAAATAATATATAATCTTATCTTATTTTATGAATTAATTTATTCATTCCCGAATTCTAGAAGAGAATGTAATAAAAAATTTGTACTATTAATACTGTTAACAATTTTATCTCTATTTTGTTTTTCATCTTTCAATTTTATTCAATGTCCCCCCTTTTTTTTATTTTATTTCAATATATTTTATGAAGCTCTCTTTCTCGAGGTGAGGTTTCAATTAAAAATTCTGTTATTGTTTATATATTTTAATGATAAATGATTCTTTAATTCGATAAAATATAAATAAAAATATTTGAAATTTGAAGAGGGAGAGAGAGAGAGAGATTGCAATATTAGATTTTTATAAATATCAATAGCCAACCACACATAGGCGAAAAAATTACTGGAGTAATCGCAATTTTTTTACGACGTTAACGGACTCAATGATAATTCGTCAAAGAACGAGTTTACATAAAAAGCCATTTAGGGGAGAGGAAAATTGCAATAATTTCAATCGTCTTTTTGCCTATGGCCATAAATGTAAATTCGTTTTGTGACGAAGACGGGATCTCTTCGGTGGCATAAAGCTGATGCGTGGGCTCGCATGCCATGTCGAGTCTATTTATACATTCTCGCGCGTACAATGGACTTGCTGCCTTTAAATTAAATTCGAGCAGTACCGCAATGCCATTGTTAAATTTCATTGCCGTTTAGAAACTTTATCTCGTACTACAAACAATCCACGTGGACCGAGAAAACTCCGATTAAACAAAATTTACGATTCAGATTGAGTGACAGCGTGTAATGAGAAATTCCGTAATAAGTACGACAAGCTGTTTTATATGTAATAGATACCTGTATCTTATTAATAATATCTATCGTGTATTGACAAGTCCGAGAATTTTAATGTTATTTCATGATATGTCTATCCGTAAGAAAATATGTTAACTAGTTCATTAAAAAAATTATATGCGCGTAATCTCTAAAAATATCACATCGTGTCAAAATGTCTATAAAAGATCAATCATAAAGAACGTTTATGCTTTAACGATTTAAATCAATTACGTAACGATTTTTTAAACGCTCTTAAAGATTCAAAATGGAGCTCTTTCGAGTTTTTTGTATCCATCAGTGGTGATTTTGCGAATTACGAATCGTTTGTAACGAAAATAAAAATTCATAGACTGATTTGCGTAAAAGATGTACATACGCGAGAAATTCGTTGCAGGTGCGTGTTGCATCTCATCGAAAGATCGTTCAGCGATAGATGAAAACACGCTGATGCTTTTACATTCAGGCTGCAATCATTGAATATTATTACGAACGTGTGATTTTTTTTTACTCCGATCTTCATTTATATCTGAAAGAGCAAAGTGCATCGCATTTAAACAAACGGCATATTAATTAGCCAGTCCCGCGAAAAAAAATTGAAAATTATAAACCGAGTCGTGCCGGCGGTCTTCTTAACTCACAAAAGCACAAACGAAACGCGCGCCTTATTGCAATGAATTCCTCATCCAATTTTACGCGAGGTATATCGTAACGATATCACAAAAAGCGTACGTTCATTATTTAATTGTAGTGAACGGACACGACGTTAGCCTTGTGAAACTGCATCGACTGCATCTTCGAGTGGACAATACGGTGACCTTGCCGGTGTGGAAAGATAATTGTAGCGCCTCGAGATGGACGCTTAAATTTGAGGCCACAGCCTACATTCGTGATGTAAGAACGACGATAACATCATGCGGTGCGTAAAGTGGTAAACGGAGATGTAAAAAAGGGCCGAGCAGTACCTACGGGTTTTATTATTCAACGTGCATATGTATGCGCGCCACCATTTATCCCATACACGCCGACCCTCTTATTTTATTTTATCTCGCGATTCACCGCAGCCTCTGTCTTGCTATCTTGTTTAATCAAACATCTTAAACGTATCATATACAACTAAATAAACATTTAGTAATACCATCAAATGTAATGTCTAATTCAATCTTGCGCAATTAAATTGCGTAGAAATACAATTTGTGTCAAAAATAATTAATTAATGCTGGAATTAATTTAATGATTCAGTGATAATTTGTGCTATATCCGCCAATTATGACCAAATGTCATAAAAATGAATTAATTGTCAGTAGACGATGTGCTGCAATACGAGCAATAATTTGATATATATGCTAGTTTCGCTTTGAATAACCAATCAAAAATATTTGTACTTATAGATAATGCAATAAATTTTCCTATAAAAAATTGGTACACAGGACTTAAAGCAAAAATTACAATAAATATAAAAGATAGAATAATATACGATTATATAGATTAAATTAATCAAAGATATATCTATTATTTAAATAAAAGGTTTATATATAAATTTCTGCAGAAAAAAAAAATTAAAACAGATTGATGCTGAATTCAAAATTTGATTGAGTAATGGTGAGGAGAATCGATGGCATGTGGATCAGGTACATATGTTCCTGATTTGCTTAATCAGCCCTCCATCATCGCTGAAGGTTGCGCACACTTGTTACTTCTTGCTCGTCATTGCGAGACGAGCCGCCTTCTGCCTTCGCATTGTTACATGCGAATATAATCATGAATTGAAATCGAAACCAGCATCTTAAAGTAGTCAGTCATCTGACAAATTGAAGAGGGTATCGTCGTATGTGCTACAATTTCGGTTGCTTGCTCATTAGTGATCTTTTTATACAATCTTAAACACGAGCGATAAACTTTATGAGTTAAAGTACAAACCTGAGAACGCAGAAGAAAATTTGTAATCATCTTATCGCAAAAATGTATCTATCATCTTAAAATACTGTAACTCGTTTCATTTGCTTATCCATCAACGGACGTATAGGAATGATGTGGACGTTGCGAGATCGCCGATTTATCAGGCTAAAAACGAAAATGTTCTCACGATCGATGCGGTCTATTAACGATCTACGTGCTCATTAAAAGTGCAGAAAATCTTCGTGAACGTCACGGCACCCTTCGGAAAGGCTCGTATTATCCCACGCATCCTTTCACCAATTTTCGTTTCGTACATCATTAGGTGGCGACGACCTTGTGATATTCGAGTACCATTTCCAGTTCCAAAGCTGTAAGGGCATTTAGGCATTGATTAGACCGTTTCTAGGCGTGTCATGACTAGTATTTTGCGGAAGCTACTATAGAGACTTTTAGCAAATTCTTCGAAAAATCATGGGCGATTGCATTAATGTAATACCTCATAATAATACCTTTTGCATATGATACAAAGAACAATAAAAAGATCTATTTTAGATTTTGCAACGAAATTGTAATCAACATTTTTCTGCATTTAAGTTTTCGATTTAAAAAATTATAAATTTATATGAATTTAAATGAATACAAATATAAATAAAAATCAAATATATATTCAATAGCAATTTTATATATAGTATACCGAACATTTAATCCAGATATTCTTTCAAGTACAATACAGAACTTAACTGTTATTAAACATACAAATTCAAACATACAAAAACAAATGTTTCATTTAATAATTTTACTAATTTTTAAATCATTTCATACATCTCAGTTTCACTAACAATTTTATACTAAAACTTTAATTATAATTAAAAACAATTATACCATTATTCATTATCGCCTAAAATTATTTTTATATTCTTGTCAGCGCTTTTTACAATTTTTATCAAATTATTGTTTTTTACAAATATGAAAGAGAGACTTCTAATCATTTTTGCGATAAATTGAAGGTACTCTGTATACAAAAATATTTTATATACTTGAAATGTTATGTATTTTCTCTTCGCAAATATATCGCGAGAAAAGAAATGTGACGATAACTAAGAGGTCGCTGAAGCGCGAAAAGAAATGGGCCACGAGGCTGACAATGTCCAACAGCGTAAGACTCTCGAACTCTTGTGAGACAGAAGGAGAGAGAAGGAAGAGAAGAAAGAGGAGAGATGGTCTTGACTAACAAACGATGATTTCGTCGTACAGCGTGAATATTTCATGAGCAAACGGTCGGAGATGCCGCGTAGAAGTTGGGCGGTACGACCGACGAGATCGGCGGATCTGCAGACGATCGAGCGTGGAGAGAAGATGAGATAGATGCGTTACGTCGAAGGAGACGATAAAGGGGAACGGGACGATCGCGGAAGAGGACGGAAGGCATGATCAGGGAAAGAGAGATGGAAGTGGAAGGGAGTTTAAAGAAAGGGACCAACGGCTGGGCAATAACCGGCCCCGGAGGAAAATTCATGAAAATCTATTCCTGATTTCGTGGCCGATCGCTGTATATATTTATGCGCAATATGAAAGAGCTCGTGTAATACTGTTGGCGATTTGAAGCGATCGAGGAGATTCCTCTGCTTTCCTTGTACGCCCAGCAAAAAATGCGACTGATGTCCGTTTCGGCGTGACGATTTAACTTTGCGATTTGAAAATGCGATAATTATCCTGGAAAATTAGAAATATTGTTAGAAACTGAGAATAATTTATTGTTCGATTTTGTAAATAAATATCGCAATATTAAATATACAAAATAAATTATCGCATTTTTTAGCAATTTATTTAAATAAGAACATATACTATATATATATATAATGCCTTTCCAAATAGAGAGAACGTATTAACGAACCCTGTATATAAACCATCAGAAGAGTTTATGTTAATCGAGAAAATCTTTTCTCATTAGTAATCATTATGGAAAGTGATTGGCAAGCCGAAGCGTAATATTAAATTAAATGTTTAATTACGCGCTTCCTGATTTGCCATCGTTCAATACGAGAACTAATAATGTGCTAATCGATTAATTAGGAATGCACTTTCTAGAGCGTCCAATTAAATTACGTTCATTCGGTCTCCATGTGCCATCACTCACGGGCGTTCCCCATTTATTTTCTGCACTGTCGCGCTTCTCGTTTTCTCATTTGCGGTCGATTTCACTCCTTTTAAATCACAATTGCTCGTTAAAGATGAAACTTTATTTTCTCAATCGCGAACCGG
This sequence comes from Trachymyrmex cornetzi, assembly GCF_001594075.2. Classification (NCBI taxonomy): domain Eukaryota; kingdom Metazoa; phylum Arthropoda; class Insecta; order Hymenoptera; family Formicidae; genus Trachymyrmex; species Trachymyrmex cornetzi. The sequence goes on along the minus strand of NW_017296580.1, from coordinate 374,880 downwards.
ATCGATCGTTCGTGAAATGCTTAAAACAAAATTCGAATCTTGCGCAAGCTAATATCACGTTACCGTAATAACAGTGTAACACTTCATCACGCGAATTATATGTTATCGATAATTATTATCATTATTTTAGTATATTTTAGCATACCAAAGAGCATAAGAAGGTCAACATTATTATTTTTATAGTGATATTGAAAAAATTTCATATTTTTTTTTAATACAATAATTTAATTTTATTAGATAGTTGTTTTACAATAAATTGAAAGTTTAGAGTAATTTATTTTCGAAATCTTCAACTATATAAACTTGTTGAGATAAATATTAGCAATTCGAATGCAACATTTTTTTTTCGAACAAATAAAAAATTTATAATAGAAATATTTCAAAATAAATCTTCCGTTTCAATGTTAACAATTTATTTATAAATTACAACTGTTAAAAATTATTTAAATAAACATCTTAATATTTTAAAAAAGAGAGAGTAACTTTATGAAGTAATTTATTATAGCTGGATATAAAAACAAACATTAAAGATGTAATAAAGATCTAAATCAAATTAACCGTAAATTACTATTGTTCCTATTATTTTGGTAATGAAACTTCGATGCTGCTGAAACTGTTAATAGCACCAATCAGCAAATGCTCAGCAAGAGTCGTGGAACAAAACAGCGAACGACTTTGTAGTCACCGCGTTCGCTTTCCATCGGCACTAACGGCCAGTTTCGCAAACTCGGATATCCGCCAGCGGGTAGAAACCATTTTCAGCGTGGCTAACAGAACTGAGAAAATTGTGCCTGATGATGATCGTATTTAATGGCGGAACCAATTGTTTGATATCTCTGTTACGCCAGAATCCCCTTCATTGTCCTGTCTTCCCCCACGGTTCTTCCTTTTTACCTCTTCATTCTAATCCGTGATTTCCTGACGAAAGGCCAAATACAGTGGAAAGATGCTGCGGAATTCATGAGAAAGGCTCGTATACCGTTTGCGACGAATCTTGATGTTGCACCTGGCTCTTATATGTAGCCGCAGGTTGTACTAATACTTTCACAGTCACGATTTTTATCGTGCCTAACTTTTTATCAAATGTGAAACTATGTTATAAGCAAACCTAAGCAGATATCTATTGCCTCTGGATATTTACATATCCATCTTTATGGTACTATAAGAATTTATGCAAGAAGGAGTAAAATATTTATATACTCGGAAATATATTTTATGAAATAATTGCACTTACTATAATTAATGGAATTCTATATATGGATAACGTAGTAACAGCTTAAAATTTCTCACTTTTCTTTTTTTTTTTTTTTGTATCGCGATTTATAAAGGCAATTAACTGTCACTCCATCCATCGCAAAAAAATTGCCCGAAGTTATTATAAGTAATCTAAATTTAATCAATATTACTGGAAAAAAATGCATTAAAAGAATTAACTTTCAATCATGGAGCCCTGTAAATTCCATCGATTACTGAATCGACAAGTGAAATCTCAATAAAGTCAAAATGAGATATAACGAAACGAGAGTAATAAATTAAACGAGGGCAAAAGCGAGGCGCGTGCACGAGTTATTAAAATCTCGAGGAGACAGTTGAAAATCGCAATATACGATGCACTGAGTTATTAGTTCTGTTCGCCATCACAAATATTTTCTTCATTCGCAATATACAAGCACTTATCAAATTTTAATCTCAAAACCGGTCTATGTAAAAAATAAAAAAATAATGTAATTCTTTTGAAATCTGTGGTCGCGTAAAAATAATTTTGCAAAAATGCATGATATTGAAAGAATGATTAACACATAGTGATGATCCTTTTTATATAATCAGCTTCACTTATATGAGTTACACGGAATTCGACGGGGTTGTCCGTTACGGTGAGAGCGCGGATCGAGATTCCAGCGGCTCGCTTTACACTTTAGTTTCATAAGGAAACGTCCGAAGCGAGTTGCTATTTAACTAAATCACAGTGCTCGCATAGAGAAAACTATCGAGCATATCGCATGCCACGCCAAGATATGTTCGTGCATCTAAACGGTCGGAGTGATCTAAAATTCCGCGAAAATACGTCAAAAAAAAAAAAAGAAAAAAGGAACTCCCTTGGCGAAGAGTCGCTCTTCGCGCGATCGCGCAATCCCCGCGATTACGATTAAAATCGTTGGCAAATCCGAAATGCCGATCAATCTTCCTCCACTCTCGATATCCCCGCGAATCGTTATCGGCCAATTGTCGGGCTCGCCGGGCCGGAAAAGCAAGTAAAAAAACTACGAGGTGGAAGTTAGTTTCGCTTGGTCAGATCCGAACACTGTCTCGTTACTCAATTCCGAAACGACCGATCTTGATGTAACCGTTGTGACGGAACTGTATACTGATTACGTAACAGTTTCTCGACAGTTTTTGCGGGATGATAATAAATTGCTTCTCGCCAGCACCTTTCGATGCCCCTCTAATTCTTCGTAAACGTGAACGTCTTAACCACGTTCCTCGAAAATAGCGAGAAAGAATAGATATTTCTAACGTTTTTATTACGACAATAATAATCATTGATCCTTTTTTACGATTTCGAGTCTATTATACAGTCACGGGCTATAAAAATGACCGTTCGAGTGAATCTTAATCCCTCCGTTTCAGCTAAAAAAGCCAAGAAAGATAGCCCTATTAGCCGATAAGATCGTTGATGCGCTTTATACAAGCGCGCTTCCGAGTAAATGAGACAACGGATCCCGAAGATTAATGATCGCGATTGGTTGCGAAGTCTCCGCGAGACGTGATGAATCATGAAATTCGAAATGTTTCTCTACAATAATCGTCTTATTACTTGGCTGCCATTTGACTCCTCAATTAAGGAAGATTGTTTTCATGTTAATCGATTCGAAAAGGTGGATTTTAATTTCCCGTTGAGATAACACATCGGAGTAGAAAAAAAGAGGACATTTGCGTGTTGCATGAAAATTATTAGGAGAAATACTGTGAAATGCCTCGCATAAAAGTAGACGCTGTTACTTCCAAACGTGTCTGATCCGAGCCTGCCGGTTTCCACTTCCAAGAAGCTGCCGCGCGATTAGAACCGATTTACACGGATTGACTGCGATCGTCTCGCGCTGTCTCTCAACTGTCGGTTTATGCGTAACGTCGCTAGTGAATTAAAGAGCCATTAATTCACTTTTGTAGAAAAAAAAAGACTCCTCCGACACGGAGTGTACATAATTCATCCTAACACGTTGGAACATCCACAAATCTCAGCCGAGACAGAGACACGTAAAAAAAGGCACACAAGATAGATTTTAACTGCCTATTAAAGGGCTCTCTATTAACCGTAGCGAAGAATATGTTTGATGAGGATGTCGTAAATTATCAATCACCAGTGAATTAATGTGTTTGTTAATGCGACAAAGGTGCATTTATATTTTATAATTCATTAGCTCAATCAATTTCCAGCTGTATTGAAGGGAGAAAATTATTATATTAAAAATATTAATGTATTTTATAAATGACAACTATATGTTTGTAGAAAGATATACAATTTGTTGAATTCATCGATCTTCAGAGAGTTTATAAAGTAGAATCATAATAAACGTGCGGCGAATTAATGAAAGTGCTTCATTCATTTTCGAACAAGCAGCTATATATTCAAAAGTATAAAAACCTTTTATATAATCGCATTATCAGGCAAATCGTATAAAGAGATATGTTTTCGACCTAACTGTAGTTTCCAAGTGATCCATGAAAGAACCCAAAGAGATAGAACGTCAGTCCATATATGTCTTATATATACCTATGTTTTCTAAATGTATAACGTTTTATAACCGCTCAGGAAACGTTTATAAAACCAACATGCGGTACTTGGGAATGATGCGGAAGATCGATTGCACGTAAAAAGTCGATCTGCGGCGCGAGTAACGCGAGATCTTCCGAGGGGGAAACAAATCGTTGCCGAAGGAGGAGCGTATTTATGGGCGGACATAACGATGTATGATATCGGACGACAATGCTGACGTTTGCACGCGTTATTGGGAGGACTCCGGCTACGATAATGTCTGTAAAGGCATGAGAGTCAAACGGGGAAACGCGCGCGTGGGCGCCGCACATGTCAGCTCCCGGCGTACAACCCAAGAACACATTCAGTCTTTTACGTCGCGGTACCGAGCGCGGAATCATAAATAATAATTGTCGGATTATCGGCGGATGCACACGCGTACCTCTCGTATGTAACTTGTCGGCGAATTAATTTCTCGCGGCGCGGCACGGCGCTGCGCCGCGCTGCGCAACACTGCGCCTCGTATAGCGCGCGAGATCCGTGAATAATGAATAACGCCGACGACCGCCAGCCGAACCGAGAAAGCGACGTTTAAAAGTTTTAAACGCTACGCATTCGATGCGTGGAGTCTTTGAAAGCACACCGCAAAACCTTTCACCACGCGTTCCCCTTCGCGGATTATTTACCACCTGTTACTCACTGGGTGTGCGTTAATCAGACCGCGAATCCAAAACGAAGACAACGGAAGCAATGGCCTTCCCTTTGAGAGTATTTAAATTGATCTCTGTGGAAAATTGATCTCTGATTTGTATAATCATTTGTATAAGTTGTTTATGTTATCGTCACAGTCTACTGTATTTTAATAATATGTATCGCTCTTCGAAAGTTATTTAAAAAATGTTTTCGAGTTATTGTTATGAATGAATTAAATAAACTCTTAATCATTAAATTAACTTAGCTCTCGACTGGCAATGTTGGACTTTGAAGGTACGGTCGATTTTTTTATTGTAAATTCTGGTAGGTAAATTTGTAAATAAAAAATACAATCCAACTTCTGTTAAAGTAAAAATTTGTTGTTAAAGTTTTTCACAAACTGTATGTAAATTCTTTTTCAAATAAATTTTTAGATAAAAATTTGTTTATACAATATAAAAATGGAATGATACAAAAATCTACACTAAAGTTTGAAAATCTATATTGCAGGCAAAGATGAAAATTTTCTGTTAAATAGTTTTTTTTCTTTTCTGGGAAACTTGATTTTGTGAGTTTTTATCTTTTAATGTAAAAGAGAAATATATTCCTTCTATATTTTTTTTGAAAAGTCGAGATTATTTCATGCTTAAAAACATATACAAAATATCTTTAAATATTGAAAATTTATTAATTTTATTTACATTGAAGATTTATTATAAATAATAAGTTAATTTCTTAAACTTTTAGTATCGCAATGAATGATAGATTTATTAGACATTAGCGTTAGACATTTTCTAAGAATCAAAATTAATGTTCTTGTGATTATCGCTGGGAAATATTCTCAATTTGTTCCCGGCTTTAATAGCGGTAAAATGGTCCGCGATTTGCATGCGTATCTCCTTTGTATCCTTTGTTTACATCCTTTCACCGTGAGACGCGAAACGGCGCGGCGCGGCGCGGCGCGCACGCGTTCCGATGAATCATAGCGGCTAATGAGCCCGATAAACTTCGCGTAGTAACGATTTTTCTTTACGATGAAGAAGACGTTCTGCGCGTTACGTGATCGCGCCACGTCATATCTCCGGTCTTTATAATACTGCCAGAGGGGCAATGCTCGTCGTCGCTAACACGGTAATGAGATAAACGCGGGACGAAGCGGAGAGAAATTATTTACTTGTACTTCGCTCTCTTTCAGCGTAATGAATACATTTCTTTGAAGCCGAGCGGTCAGTTTTTCGCATTACGCGCGTCGTTACACGCTGGTATTTCCCAAGCTTCTAAAGAGCCGATACGCATTTCCAGTAATATAGTAATAAGGTAATTGGACAAGACTCTTGGTAACATGAACGCCAGCGGCGAGAACGCACTTGCACCCTTCTATAAATCACTTCTCGTGAGGAGAGAAATACGCGATTAAAGTGTATTACTTTCTGGAGAGAGTTTTATGAAATAAGCTATTAATTGATGATATAAATAAAATTTGTGACATTTTTATTTTATATATACAAAAAAAATTATTTGATTGTATTTTAATTCAACTACTCGCAATTAAAAATACATATTTTTGATATTGTCATTATTAATCCTTACCGTACTAATATGAGTAACTAGTGACCGAGCGATTCCTGTTCGTGCAAGTTTCTTGGAGTCTTTCGGTAATTATAAATTATACTACATTTTATTATTTTCCAAAATAAAGAGTCAATATTTATTCTAGAAAGTTAAAAGTATGTTGGTGAATTTTTAGAGATTTTTTTTATTATTTTGAAGAGGTGAAAAAACGAAGAGATTTGAAGTGATCCTTGATGGTATGGATGAGGCACCAAATTGTAGATGGTATGGTAAGGGTTAAATATCCATTTCTATCGGTATTATCTTGTATTACATACAACTTCTTTAGAGAACTTTATAAAAATTTGATGAACATATCCCATTAATTTAATCAATTTAATTAAATTAAATCAATTAGAGGCATTTTAATTTAAGATATTAAAAGCAACATCTGCTTAAATATTTTAGAAGATTTAAATAAAAACATATAATATAACAGAAAAGAATTCTTTAAGCCTTCAAAAAAAGTTTGTCCCGACATTTATGCAACTTTCTACGAAAATCTCCATCCGCACTCGTTTGCAAGGACAATATTAAAATAATCGTGCCTTCCTCTGGTGGCAGAGAAATCATAAAAATATTCAAGCGGCCCCTCCCTTTACAAGATTAATTTGATCGTGACTGTTTCCTTGCACACAGCGAGTAATATTTTCGCGTCGCGCAATGTATCAATTTAGCTACGTATGTCGCACTTTATCTCCGACAAGGCTGTGCTTAAAGCGGCCCGCGTCGTAATTAAATGCCAGCACTTCTTAACCGGCTTATCGGTAGGAACGATCGCGGACCCCATACGCGGATCCCACGCGCGAAGAGCGAGGAAGGATACGCGAATCGATACTTTTATTTTTTTCCTCTTCTTTAATTCCGCCCGTGCCAACCTTAGAGCGTAGACGGAAGAGACTGCAGAGAGAAATTGTGTCGGCGAAAAAAAAAAAAAAACGGCCGATTGAAATCTTGCGCGCGATCCGACAACACGACCGAGCGACTTATCTCGTTAGGGTAACGAGTGACGAATTCGTTGAACGGACTGTAAATTTCAAAGTGAGTACGAGTATATGCGCGTGAATTTATCGCGCACTTGTGCGAAATATGAATCTTTCTCCAAGACATCTTAAAAAGCATGAAAGGCACGCTTGTTTGTAAATTGCAAGCGGAATTTATTTACTACTCTGAGAAATATTATTTGAGGGTTATTTGAATTTTACATATGAAAGGGACAATCATAACCTAATTTCTTGAGTTAAATAATATTTTATTATTTTTTATTAATTTTTTGGTTATTATCTCCATATATGCCAAATTGTAACTCAATTCATTCCTGTAATCAAATATAGTTTCAACGTTTATATTAACTTATGTATTTAGTAAATAATAAATTTAAATTTAATTTAATAGATTTCTCAAGTTAAAGTTGTTTAACTTTATTTGTTTTAATTAAATTAACGACGTATCGAGTTGGAACAATAGCGATCTATATAGAAATGATAGAAAAAAACTCAAATTAACATTCTGAATTTAACAGCGTAGTACAAAAATTATTTAGAATACCTGCAAATTATAAACAATCTAATAATGCCATGAATGAAGCGCAGAAATTGTGTTTGCAAGTAAAAAAAGAAAAAGTAGCGAAAAATCGCAATGGTGAAATTAAGATCACATAATATTTCTGAAAATGTTAAAGGGGAGCGATTCAATGAAGATTTCACTGCCGCGAAGTGCATTAAGATCCGCTTATTACGCACGCAAAGAAAATTGGCGCTTCCTTCTTTTGGTCCCGCTCTCTTCTTTCTTTGCGACCGAAGAAAGAGGAATTACGTCACGCGAGAAAAAACGGCCGATTAAAATCGTCTCCGTGCTCGACAAGCGACCAGGGACGTGTCTCGTTTGGATAACAAGTAGTGGATAAATATGCGTTACATGACCGGCATTTATAGCGTCACACACGGGAATTAATTAAAGTGAAAATAATCGTCGCGATTCGCAAAGGGACGATTATATACTGATGCTGTGGGATGTAACTACTTTTGTTCAATAAAAATAAGGATAACTTGTGAATATCTCTCTCACCAATAAGGGCATGTTGAACATCGCGTTTGTATATATGCATGCATTCATAAATTCTTATGTGGACATATAATTAGTAAATAAGAGAGATTTTTATATTTATAGAATTATTAAAATTTGATATTTATATATAATTTATCTCAAATTATTTATATTCGAATCTCCTCGTAAAATTATTCTAAGAAAGAACTCTATCGTATCGCATATAATATAGTTTACATTTGCATCGAGACGTATTCGATAGAAATTTGCGCAATACCAAGATACATGCGGCCCTGGAAGAGTACTTATCGCACACGTAGGTGAATGTCGGCAGAGAAATCATACCGGCAAGGACGACGTAGCGAGAGAAAGAGCAGGACAGGGTGAGCGGACTGAGCGCGAAAGAGATACAAACCACGCCCGGGCTCATCCCGACTTTCTAGAAACCGAAAACTGGATCGCGACTGCCAACATGTCGGGAGATCTCGTGAACGTCAGTCCTGGTTGATTCACGTAACAGACATCAGTCCTCGCCGCTCGCGCGCGCTCCTCTTTCTTTTGCTCTTCTTATTTCTCCTCCCGTTCCGCGTAACCGGCTACCATTTCCCGTGGACATTACTCACTCTCGGCCGCTCGGAGAAACTCCGTTCGACGCGGAGAAAAAAATCTGAGATTTTTGTTGAAGCGAATTTAATCAAGATCGGGGAGCACGCTGAATCATAGAAATATATCTGTCGATATTCTATTTCTGAATTATTTCGTTGCACGTTATTTTTCAGCAAAAATCAAATTTGATTTTTGAAATCTTTGAACTTATATCAAATAACTGTAAAATAGAATTTTTTAAATAAATAATTAACAAACTTTGAATTCTCAGTTTCGTGAAGTTAGCATGACATGTATTTCCGATAAAAAATGCGAAACTTCTTTTTATTTTTATATAAAACTGTAAAATTATGAAAAGTGCTACTGTGTAAACATCTTTTTTATATTAATAATACAAATACGATATCGTGCTAACTTTGTAGGTGCTGACATTAAAGTATCCGTGAAGTTAGCACGACATTTTATTAATATAAAGAAACTATTATAACTCTACAGTTCAGGTACCACTTTTCATGGTTCTACAATTCTGTGTAAAAATAAAAAGGAGTTTCGCATTTTTTATGTTACAAAAGTTGTGTAAAATGGAAAAAATGTGCTAACTTTGATGCTCTAAAATTATTTTTAGATATATTAATACAATATCGTGCTAACTTCACCAATACTGAATTCTCGAGATAATGACGGTATTCAGCAAAAAAAGCAGTTTTGTAACTATTGCATAATTTTTTAACGATTGGTTTATATGGTTGAACTCAATGAGAAACTAAGATCAGGCCAATCATATTAAAAAATGTTACATCAGTTGCAAAATTGTTTCTTCTACTGAACGCAACTATTGTAGAACATAATAGCAATTATTAGCGATTGAAGAGAATTAAAGCACTGCATCTGAAATCTGAAAGCAATCTCGACTCGATTCCTTCGTTTAATCTTGTTGCCGAAAAGTTCAAATGAAGCAACTCGGTCCAAAATCCAACATCTCGCCAGGTTATTATCTCCACAAATTCGACAGGGCGTCGCCCGAGGATGCGTCTGCGCTCAAGTCGCGCTCAAGTTTCTCCTTGCGGAGTATTATTACAGGGAACAAGGGAAAGTACATGTAAATCGGACTTAATCGACCGCATCTCTCGCCGGACAACACACATTACTATCACTTTCCGCGCGCGAAAAGCTAGGCGGCGACGACATCGGTAGAAAAATCGACCGTCGCGATTGGCGCCGTGTTGCACATCTTACGCGTTTACTTTCGACTTCGAAAACCCAGGTCGCGAGGAATTCTTCTTGACGTTCATAATTAACGCTTTTCACTGTTATCGTCGGACGAGCGAGATTTTTGCGCTCGTCCGCGCCTTTTACGCCTCGTGTCGCCGTTCTTTTTCCGCCTCACCCTCCCGGCCGCACTGACAGCACAACGAGCAGATTTCTCTTTCGCCGAAGTGGACAACCGAAGAGCAGATTAGAGTTTCTGGTTTGTAACTGGATCAGTTCGAGCGCGACGAGCGCAACGTACATTGAACGATCGCGATCTTCGAGATATACAGATGTATTTACGGCTCGATGGAAGCCATTAAATCATTGCATTAATTGCTTATATCTACGATATAAGAGATTTTCCATATCATGTTTGCATATTAAGAGCTCATAAGTAAACGCAATTAATAAATATCTCATTATAAAACACTCTCTCTTTCTCTTTTTCTTTCCATTCGTTCTCCTTTTTCTTTTTTCTTGTAATAATATAGTTACTTCTTTATGTAACTTTTATTTTGAAAGATTTTAACTTTTAGTTTTTACGGAATAATTCATAAATAATTGCTAAAATAGCTCTATTTATAGTAATATACGGTGATTTTCTATTCCTTATATAACTCTATTATTTATATATTTTAAATACATAAGAAGATAATATATATATATATATATGTATTTATATATATAATAATATTGCAACAGTTATATTTCTACTTCTTATATTAATTATATTAATAATTCATATTTGGATTTATTTTATTTTATTAGATTTCGTGACATTTCCATTACATTAATTATTATAATTTATATTGGGTGCTTCACTTTATATATTTTATATTTATTTATTAATTTACTGTCGAAAAAATTAATAAATACACATAGTCGCGTGAAATATAATTGCGATATATAATAGAACCTTTCGTGTTTCTACGTTTAGCTCGGTAGCACGTGGCGATTGAAGATAAAATATACTCGCCTTCTCACCACGCGCGGATAGAGACATCAATGCTCGCAAGAACGTGCGGAAAGCGGTGATCCCGACATAGCTGCGTCACTTTCAATCGACGAATCGACTTATCACGGAGCGATCTCTCTGCAGAATATAACAAACAAAAAAACTTATTTTTCTTTCTTTATAAACTAAAAATACTCCACGAACGACAGCAAGCGTATCGATAATTATTATAATTAGCAAGTAATCATAACAGTATGATAAAACAGAAAGAAAAAATATAAGTATAATCGTTGCACGATTTATGAAATTACACGTTGAATTATTTCCATCGTGTTTACGTTTTAAATTTAATCTGTATTCCAGCGATATAAATGTAGTATACCGTATTAATATTCAACTTATTATACATTCGAAACTTCTGTATTTCTTGTTTATCTTATCTACGTACATTTATTGTATTATTTCCTTTTTATGTGCTTATCTCATGTCTCACTTGTTCACCAAGACGTGAACTAATCGATAACCTGTGTATATTTAATCGACAAGTTGTACAAACACGATATCCCTTTCGGATTGTTACAGATATCGGTATACTTTATTACATCGCGGAAGAACTTACGGTATCCATTCGCTGACGAGCGAAACGGAAAAAATCCAAGCAAAATTAACTGCGCGTATGATCACGATCCATTAATAAAATTCTGTCAATTAGCGGGCGCTACGGAGTCCGAAGCACGTGCCAGAGTGAAACAGTACAGCGTTTAGAAACAAGGCATAAAATTGGAGGGAGAGAGAGAGTGAGAGAGAGAGAGAGAGAGAGAGAGAGAGAGAGAGAGAGAAAGGCCCGACTGAATGATCCATAATATGAGATTGTAAAAATTTGATAGACACATCTTACGTATCTGGCAGGTGTTCCTACTTCATCTACACATTTTTTTTCTATCCCCGACGTCTGACGTAAAATGGTAAAAATGCGAGCAGATCGATTTGCCCAGGAGATCGATTTCTTCGGCTTCTAAAATCTTCGCCATAGCCTTAGGCCGAAGACACATTTATCATAACACGATTGATGCCTTGATTTATCGAATCCCGTTGCGTTCCCTCTCTTTGCCTTTCTATCTTTTTTCACTCTCTCTTTCTCTCCCTATCTCTCCCTGCCTCTTTCGCGCTACGATTGGCAACGATTCACAATTATGTCGATCGAGAAAGGAGAGAGATAGAGTGAGAGAGAAAGAGAAGGAGATCCTTTCACTAATGTTTCCAAATAGCGTCGTTTTCTAGCGACCTTATAACGCTTCTCTATTCTTCTTAGCTTGCTAATCTGGTTCTAGAAAGAAAGTTTGGCACGATGGGGGTTTTTGATTTATGAAGCGCAAACGGTGAGGCTCGCTTCGTCAACTGGTCGATGTTACGCGATACGTATCTTTAATAATCGGTTATGTCTATCTAGAGAGATGCTATAGATTAGTACATTCAATTACTTTTGATTGACGTTTTGAATGTCGTAAGATGTGACCTTAAAATTGGTCTACGCCGCATATCCACATTGCTCAACAACACATTTTTCATTTTTATTATTGTCTTATCAACTTCAAATTTTACTATTTCTTATGAAATTAGTATCTATACTCGTATTTTATCATATAATATTTTATATATTTATATATAAAATATAGGTGGAAATAAAAGAAAAGAACTTATCCTCGCTAAGATTTTTTATTAATTAATCACAGTATGATCTATCTGGTACACACATAACTTGGATACGCACGCGAAAAGTAATTATCTTTTCGAATCTGTCTTCAGTTTATTTGCTAGTAAAACAAAATACTTCTACTTCAAATTCTTATTTAATCATCTATTAACATATCGGAAGCTGTTGTTTTATTATACGAAAAACAAATACTAATATTGATACGAACCGCTTAAAGCTCGAACAGTACGAAATAAAATCTTCCGTTATATTTGATTTTTGTTTCGCTTTGTTTACCAAAAATATGTTAAACATATAAGTTTTATGGTTTCTAAAGTATATTATATTTTATGAAATTACTTTCCCATTTATACAAAAAATATTTTTTTAATTTGAAAAAAGATATAATTTTTTCCAAATAATGAAGCATGTGATGTATTCCATGTTTCAGATTACCCCAAACGGAGAGCAGGAGCAAGGCCGAGTGATAGAGGCAGTGTGATGAGCGGATACTTCGGTAGCATCACCCTGCCCCCGACGTTGCTGCACGACCCGAAGTATCCTCCAGCCATGCGGGAGAAGGATTCGAGTCCGAGAAAGATGCCGGGCCATATAAGCCCAAAGCAAGCCAGCATTTATCCCCTGAGCGTCCGCGTGCCGGACGTTGAGGAGCTGCCATACGATCTCAGTCACGGTCACGGCCGCGGTCTGTCGAGCCCGACGAATCAGCAACAGCAACAGCCGCACATGAGTCCCGCGGCCAGACCGCCCCAGCCGCATCACCAGGATGAGCTCGACTGCGAACCGCTCGATCTCCGTGTCGATCATAAGAAGGAGCGGCTCAGGGATGAGAACCAGAATGAGATCGAGGTTTTGAATCAGAACAGTCTGGGTGGCGGTTTACCTTATCACACGGTGCTCTTCCCTCAACATCACGCGATGCACCCGCTGGTTCTGGAGGCGATGTACAGGTCACATCATCACAGCTCGCCGGTGCCCGATCTGCCAAAGATCCAAGTTAGAGCACTCCCCACAATGGTACCTCTGCCGCCTAATAGATTCTCATCGACTTCATCATCCACATCCTCTTCGTCTTCGTCGCAACCGACCGCGAGAGCCGTCAGTCCGGTCATTGGTCAACAATCCCAGCATCAACAGAATCATCCCTCGCAACAGCAGCAACAGCAGCAGCAGCAGCAGCAGCAACAGCAGCAGCAGCAGCAACAGCCGCAACAACAAAGCTCAAGTCTGCCACCTTATTCGATCAGCGTACAAGCCGGTCTCAAGCCCAAGGACAGATATTCCTGCAAATTCTGCGGCAAGGTCTTTCCTAGATCGGCGAACCTGACGAGACACCTGAGGACGCACACCGGCGAGCAGCCGTACAAATGCAAGTACTGCGAGAGGAGCTTCAGCATCTCCAGTAACCTTCAGCGTCACGTCAGAAATATCCACAACAAAGAGAAACCATTCAAGTGCCCGCTCTGCGAGAGATGCTTCGGCCAACAAACCAATCTGGATCGTCATCTAAAGAAGCACGACGCGGATGGACCGACGATACTGGATGAGGTCAGATCGAGGTATCACGGTCAATTGCCACGGGCCGACGATTCCTACTTCGAGGAAATCCGCAGCTTTATGGGAAAGATCACCTCGCAAAGACAGGGTATACCATATTTCCCTAGTCTGCTTGGTCACTCAACCGATGACTTCAGAAATGATAAACAGCAACTACAGCTGGAGGAAAAACGAGGCGACTCGTCGTATTTCAGTGACCGGGACAATCTCAGTTCAAGGTCGAGCAGTACGGCCAGCAGGCCGGAGAGCGTCCAGGAAGAACAAAGGGAAGTCAATTCGCCGCCACTCTCTCCCGGCAATAACACCTGAATCCTATGGCGCAATCATCAGTATGGTAATCCAGTTAAGAATGATTTCCGTCGGTTCGTCAGAGCATAGTGGAGTCAACATGAGAAAATCGGATATTCTTAGCAGTCGGAATCGATTAAGAAAACCTTGAAAAAATTAAACTTCCAAATGATTCCACAACAATATCGCTGCGAGGAACTATTTTATTTACGGTGATCCTAGATTAGTTTGTAACTACATTACGAGAGAAACCATTCTTCGTAAAAATTCCTGTAAGCCGAAACGCAAAGCTAAACCGACGAGATCTGTGAAGAAAAAAAAGTGATCTATATTCATAAAGATAAATCCTAAAGATGAAACCTTTGCTCAAGATGGCGAGCAACAGTCGAATCAGTTTTTTATTCTAGGTTTTAATAATTACGGATTTTGAAACAAATTTGCAGAACGTTACAGTTGAAGAATTAACACGTAGATTCAATTCGCTATGAGAAAAGTTGAAAATTAAAACGTGGTGCCTTGAAGAAACATGTGCCTAATATACTAAGACGTATCGTCCTTTGATCCTGAAGAATAGATCCAATTGGATCGATATGAAAAGCCTTAATAATAAAGTTAGATACACAATTAACTTACACTAAATATCGTACAATACTAGAATCTTAGACTTTAACGCGTGCTTGAGTGAGTCGGAAAGTCATAGAGAAATAAACGGAATTGACCGTAATTTATAGATCGATTTATGAAAATGAAAGAAAAATGCAGAAAATATCTAATGTGGACTTTCACTTTATAAGAGAAGATATGAACGTATCTCTCATGTTTTGATCTGTAAAAAATTTGATGTTTTTATTTTGTATTTAATTGTTACTACATTCAATTTTATTGAAATATACATTTTGATGTAATATGAAATATGTAATGAATTATTATACGCGTTAAATTTTTATGTTTTTTCAATAAGATGAAAGTTGTACTTGACATTACAAATTTATACTTTATACATTAACATCTCTTTCATAGATTTTTGTTTTACTTCAAATATATCCCAGTATTTGTATCTTCTCTTTTATATTTCTCACATACTCGCTCAATATTAATTATAAAGAGCCTTTTATCGATTCTACTCTCTTCATAGGCTGAACTATCAACAGAATGGCATATATGAGACATAATTTATTTATGCTTGAAGGCTGTCGCAATCTTCTTATTTACTTATCGAGAATTTTAATAAATGAATTTAACTGCCATCTCTCATCACCTAAGTTTAAATCGCTATAATACAAAGTTTTTTATTAATATTGGATAAAAATATTAATTACATCAACTGACCAATATTATTCGCAAATGTTAAGAAAATCCTATGAAAAAACGACATTGTTCTTAAATTATATTAAGCCGCGCTGCAAATTACGATGGTATAATGCATGACTAATTTGCAAAGAAGAAAGGATAGCACGGAAAAAAGTGCCGGCACTGTAATTAAGGCCGTTGCAATCCTTTCAATCGTCCCTACACTTTTCCACCTTTCACGACGCATTCCATTCGCGCGACGGGTTCAGCTCGAAGTTACAGAAATCCGATTTCGAGAGCAATACAAAGTATCATCCGAAGAAATTGTACGCCAAAAACAAGAAATTGTGGACCACTCGATCATAGAATAAATGTCATGAATAAATTTTTTCAAATACCAATAAATACATAATGATAAGTATTAAAAATTGTAATGGCAACAAAAAATTCGCAATAAGCTGACGTACAAAAAAATTTTTTTAATAACATAATAATATTTATCGTTAATATAAAATCAACAAATCGCGTAGTTACAAGAAACGTGAAAAAAGTGATATATCCATACTATAAAATGTCCGATTTAATATTGATTTTTTGCGTAGCATCACCGTATGCAATGTCAAGCTTAAATCATGAGAAATCATCGCGTTGTGTGTCGCAAGATTCGCGAATATCAAACGGATCAAAGGGATTTACGATTGGAAGTTGACGAAAAAAAAATTGTTGGAAGGAAACATTCAGAAGAACGCCGGGACAATTCGCTTCGGCAGAAAACGCCGCCGATGGGTTCGATTTTACGACCTAGAAAGTGAATTTCAGCGCTCGGGCGACTCGGGCGCCTTCGAGCGTAATCCGCGAATCGCGAAATTGTCAGACTCAATGATCCGCTGAGGAAGCTGGATAATAAAATAGTGTTTAGAGAAATCGATGGGCGGATCTCCGTGCGCCGGTCTTGCCGCTGATCGGCGGCGTGTTGGGAAATCGGAAGAGAGCTCGGAAAGTTCGTCGCACTCCGCGTACCTCGGATCATTAAGTTTTCAATCGTGGAAGTCGGTGACGTGTCGCGAAGATATACCGGGTATTATCGCCACGAAATGAAATGCAAGTACCTAGATCACGTTTCCCAATCTTCTTTCAACATTGAGATACATACTAATGCACAAACCACTGGAACATCCGTAAACGTGTATAATTGTCGTCGTTTAATTGAATGAGAATATAATTAAAGTTTGTTTCAAGAATTAACCAAAGCGACAATTACATTTACTTTCCAATCGAAATTCTATGAAGCGTCTGAAGGCAGATGATGAAGTGTTGCTACTCTGAAGAAGCGGAAGAGAACTAAAAGACTCTATATTTCTTCATCTCTGAAACTAATTCGCAGCGGGAAAAGAAATCGATAGCCGCGCAGTCATTTAATATGTAATTATCACACCGGTGGAGAGACGCAATCATTACAGCGATGCGAATCCCATTCGGATCTAAATCACGAACTTAACGAACTTCACGATACTCACATACGCACGGTTTGAGATTGTAATCTGTCTACTATATCATGCAGTTTTTAAAACGTTTAATCCTGTCGCTCGGGAATTAAATAAGAACACAAGTGAGAATTTATTGATATTAATTTCCGTGCGCGCGCGCGCGCGCGTTTTCCTTATTACGCTTTAAATGCCTAAACTGTAGAAGAAATTAACGGGAAAATATATACCGCCATATAATATCTGATCGCATTAACGTAGATTGCTGCTGACACATCTCGTTAGGCGGCTTTTTTCGCGGCTGGCAAATGACAGCGGGATGTAGCCAGGCGTTTCTGCTCCGCTCGTAATACTTTGCTCGACCGTAATGCTTTGTTTGCGACTAACGTGTCGGGAAACGATATCCGCCGATATGCAGCGTGTTCGCGGGACCGAGCAAAAACTCACGGTAGAGCGAACGGGTATCATTCCGGCCGGCGAACGGTGCGAAATCTCCCGAGGTTCTCATCGAACCGCGGAAACGTCTACGGTGAAGAAAGGACCCGCGATCTGAAACTGACGCGCCGCGGAATCTCTATACGGCGTGGAAAAGCCGCGTGCTTCCTGCCGGCGATGATCGGCAAGAAGAGGCGAGTAAACGTGCCTGGTAAATCCCACCGCGGGCAATCCCACACGATGATGATATATCCCCTCGTTTCCTGCGGACGGTCGCTGAAGACCGTACCTTGGGTGAAACGATGTAATCGTCTTCCGCTCCTCGAGTCAGGTGCAAATTTATCGGCACTTTCTAGCGAGCGCCGGGATCGCAGGTGCAGGTGCTCTTTCAGGAGGATCCCTTGATCTTTGGGATTAACCCAATCAATTCCTAGTAGCAAGAGCGTAACGCGAGGAGGTTAAAGGCATAATGGAAGCTAAAGCGTAAAGGGAACTGTATGACTGTCTATGCGTGTGCGCAAGATAGATTTATGTACGAGACCGCTTCGTGTGAGGGCAGATCTTAAGGACCTCTCACGTGTCCAGTATCTTCCACGTAGGCTACGTAGAGAAAATATACGAGATCTTGTGCGCGTGAATGCCTTGCGTGTGTATTATCATCATGTGTGCGCAAAGATCTTCGTATGGACGATTGTGGAAGATTGAATGTGCAACCTCCGCTAAATCATATTACTAAATTAGTAGACTCGTGGCTTACACGTTGGATGGATATATATTCTGTCTTAAAGTCATCATTGCGTGGCGCACCTTTATTAAAATTGCTTATTGCTATTCTGTTATATCTTTAGAAATTTTTCTAACAAAAAAAAGGCTGTTTCACTTTATTGAAACTAACTTTCTTTCTTTTCTTTTTTTCTCCTTTTACATAAAAATCTAAAATAAAAAAGGATATGTAGAATATCTTATTAATGTTTTATTAGTTACGGATTGCTTTCGTCGTTGGAATAATCCCATACGACACGCGATACAACTATTACAAGTGCGCGATCGGTTTTCTCGAGTTCTATGGAACGCAATTGAAAATCCTGCGACGGGTCTTAAAAACGGATTAATCACTTCCCGGCTCCTCGGGTGCGAGTTTACTGCGCTTTCTAGATCGTGCCGACACCATCGAAGCGGAAAACAAACAGCACGTCAGTTTCGTGACTGAAAGTGTTATCTCGAGCGACTCCGATTAATTGACTTATGTCTATGTAGCTGCGATATCGATATAATACATCATTTTTTTGTTTTGTGCAAGCTGTTTCATCGATTGCATTTGTCCCAAAAATCAGTTGTTTACGAAGGTAAAAGACCCACGATGGCGCGGAAATCGATGCAAATGCATATAAATCAGATTTCGATTTCAAATTTACACTGGAAAAAAAGTCTAGTTGCCTTAATTGGAATTCTGTTGAAAATTGGCAAATCAGAATCTTCTGATTGAATCTATTGTACCACCACCTAACTGTAGTTGAGATAACCAAAATTCTGATTGATATAATCAGAATTTTCTAGATCGTGTTCATTTTAACCAGAAATTTTTCTCAGTATATACTATATAATTATACTTCTAATCATACAGAAAGGATCTGAGCGATAATGAAAATAAGATCGAGATGACATCTATAAATAGAATTCATTTTAGGAAAAATCATAATGAAGTCATTCGATACACGATTTTGTGTTGAGTTCTTGATATAAAATAATTTCAACCTGACGTGTCATATCGATCTTATTACGATTGAATGTTCTACCTGGATTATTAGTTATTATCGCAAACTCCGCCCGCGACTACGGTGGCAATCTCAACGGCGAATGAGTCGTCACGTAGAGTTCGCTCGCCGTGAAGCGATTTAATCGTTGCTTCCGGTAGGATATTGGGTGCAAATTTATTGGCGCTTTCTAAGCATGGCGTGGGGGTAGGACGCGTAAATCCGACCTTGATTAACCCGATCAGTGATTCGTAACATTGTAATGAGAGTCCAGGGATGACGTGAGCTACAGAGTAGCTCAAGGTGCTCCCGCGGTGCATCTCGCATCTGTTGGATGCGTTTTTTCCATGCTCTTCCCACTTCATCGCGCGAGCTCAGCGAAAAACGACCCGCACTTTCTAAGACGCGCGGATGCAAACGCGCAGAAAGATCCCGGCGTGCGATAGGGCCGACAATGACTCGTAAACTGCAACATTTTAACGGTGCGCTTCCCCGAAGCGATCCACTTTTGCGGCTCGTAGGGAAGGACATAATAAATATCTACCGGATTATTATTCGAATTGCCGTGGCGGAAAGTGCCGCCGTCCTCCCCGACGATGCTGCGGCGCTGACGAGAATTTAATATCGCCGGATTAAAATTATTGCGCTTTCTACATATATAAATGATGGTGTCTACAGAGATGCTTTTAAGATAGGAGGAATCTTGAATCTGGTCTCATTAGACGGTACAAGAAGGAAAATTTGCATTGATTGAGACATCAAAAGATTAGATTTTGGAGCAATTTAAATTTTAAATTTTAGTTAGATTTTGCAGAAAATTTCTTTTGCTAAGAAAATAAGTACATTAAAATAAAAGAAAATATACTAAGAAGAGCTACGAGCCAAAACAAACAAATTTTAGTGTACATATGATACAGTTGACATTAAATAACATAAAAATAAAAACAAGATAAAAATATGTCTGCATAAAACGTTTCGACCACCTTCGGGTCATTCTCAAAGTTATAAACTAAAATGTATATAAAAGCGGTTGACTAAAATAGGTTAACAGTTGATTAAACGTTATACGCGAAAAAAATTCGTCAATTATTTATGAACACCTGCTAATAAGTTTTCTAATCTAATTTCTTCTTCGTCTAACTTAAAATACAATTAAATGTTATTTAACTTAAAGGCTTCAATAATCGATATTTTCCATTATTCTATTTTCTCTATTCTATATTTTTATATTTATTCTTCTTATATACTTCTATACATATATTTTTATATTTTTTCTTTTTTCTTTATTTATTCTATATTTTTTATTTTCTATTTTTTTTTCGACACCTGTCTCTGTGTGTGTCAGATTAAAAATTTTTCAATCTGTCCTCCGATGTGTATTTGTTCATAAATGTACTGAAAAAGGAACTTTTCTATATTTATTAATGATAAGTTGAACGTAATTTCTCTCGCAGTATTTATTATCTTCACTCTTTCCCTGGCAATAACCAATATTAAATACAACAACATCCGATATTTTAATGCTCCCTCAAATTTCTACTTCGATATTCCAATATTTTCTTGTTTTGATCACGCCGGCGAATTCCTCATTTTACTCTTATTATTGACGTTTCGTAACACGGCCTTGCGAACGCTCGGTGACTAAGCTCGCACAATGCAGATCTCGGGTGAAGCCCTGGCGCGCACGGGCCCTGTTTCTCTCCTTCACACGCGTACCGATCGCAACCGATGGCCTCGGACCTCTCTTGCGTTACACTTTTGCCACGCCCCGATCGAACGGGTAAGCTCATCGCGAAAGTGAAACGCAATAAAGGAGCCACGCCGAGCGAGAGTCTCACAGTCCTCGCGAAGGCGGAAGAGAGAAAGAAAAGGGGGCTTGACGGGAGAGAGAAAGAGAGACAGAGTGATGGGGAAAAAGAGAGATGTGAGATCCTATCGATCAGAACTTCGAGACCTGGAAATCGGTTTTCTCGCAGCATCCCGCAGTTATCGACGCGCAAACAGATATTCTTATAATCTCCAGCTTCTTTTAAATAACTATATCTGACAAATATATAATAATTTTGTGTAAATATAAATTATCTAAATAAATTTGAATATCTACGCTTAATTAATTAAATTTAATAAAATGAGAGAGAAAGAGCTTAGAGCAATATATAGCTAGGTGTTAGTGTTATATTTTAAAATATTAAAATTACAAAACGTTTAAAAAAAAAAGTGTTTTGTAATTTTAATGTTTTAAAATATAGCAACTAACAACTAGCTATTGCTCTAAGTTCTTTCTTTCATTTTATAAATTATCTATAAATCGTGCATCCTACACAACGATCATTCATATTTCATAGAAAAAAAATTTGTGATAAGAAGGTGCTTGTGAAACTTCTTAGAAGTCTTTCAATGATTAAGCCACTCAAGAGTTAGTATACGCTTATTTTTTAATTGCGGTACAACAACTTATACGTATCCCGGATATGACTACTGCAGAAAGAACGGTTTTGTTGAAATATCTAAAAATGTAGCTAGATACAAATTTAAAAATAATTTTGACGGAAAAATAATTAAGCTTACCGGTTGCTAGAATGTCCAAGCTTTTTACGTTACTCATCGTGTTTGGGCTTTGAGTGATGAGAATTATTGTGATGGTCCAACGAAATTACTTTCAGATCTGTATATGTCTAAATTTTTAGATACTTCAACGAAATCAGGTAATTCTTTTCATCTAATTTTAGATGTATCCTCGAAACAAATCTTTTTTTAATATCAAGCTCCAGAAAATATTTTACGTTCAAATGTTTCGTCAAAAACAACACGACTGCGTGAAGCTGAACACGGGAGATGCGTACCATTTTCGTAATTTAACCAGAGGACTTCTCGAGCGACTCTCGAGAGCTCTCATCTCCCGCACCGTCTTCGTCGCCGCGTCTACTCGATTAAATTGCGTCAGGTTCTCGCGGTGCAAGACACGCCTCGCACTTCTCGATCTCATCTCGGGGCTTCTCGTTCCAGTTCGCGTGTGTGATTTCACCGGTCACTTACGTCCACTTGCGACACTCCCGGTCATCCGATCTCCGCCGAATTGCGACAGCCGGCAAAGCAAAGATAAAGGAAAAAAAAAAGGAGAGGAAGAAAGAGAATAGCAAAGGAGAGTAGAGGAGAGCGCTTGATCGCTGTTAGGAAACTGTAACGTTTGTTCGAGCGTGCGTGAGCTGCGGTGCTCCTCAGCACGCGAGCCTTATGTTACCTTCGTCAGTTCGCGAATCATAAATTCCGACGACTATACGTATAAGTGCGTATCGTAACAACGACATTAATGATAAGGATATGTAGAATGTACGGCACTGTGCCTATGCAAACGTTTTTCACATAAGAGAGCGATATATACATACCTAGAATTCGTATTCGAGGCTCAATCTTAGTTAGACAAAGCCGTTAAGAGTAATGCTGCGATGAGCAATGTGCAATAAGTGTCGAACCTTTCGAGTATTCCCGAAATCTTTTTTGTACAAGATTACATCTTTGTGCCACGATCGCGTTTCATATCGTTGATATTACTCTCAAAAATATGAATGTGGATTTAAAATCATGTGGTTTCTACAGCTTACTGTTGAATGCAAACACCAATATGCTGTGAATTTAATATCGTAGATGTGGGTTTAATAAAATCAAGTAGAACATATAAATTATTATGACATCAAAATAACTTCAAAAATAGTTCCGTGACTAAAATCCAAAATGACTATATAAGTGTAAAAGTCATTTTTCAATCATTTACGATTTATTTTAATATTTTGACGTTATTTTGCTGTTCTTGGGTGCTATTAGTACCTTGGGTTTAACTTTTAGAGGACGAGAGTTTATTTTTAAAGTCTTACAAACTTTTTCTTAAATAAAGTTTCTTATAATTCGTTATTTCGCTGAATTTCTTACTTCAAAATATGACATTGTTTCGGAGCACTATAATGGCTTTTTCGTCCTGTAAAGTCAAAACCCGCTATGTTAAATTCACATCATGTTGGTATTTATGTCAACACCAATACAATTATATTCAACATCCATGTTGTGCTATAAATCTACATTTATATTTTTAAAAAAGTGTACACTTCCAGTATGCCACAATTTCATGAAGAATCACTTCGATAACACGTCTAAATGTTATCTCGACAGTAAATGCTATTCAAGAAACGACTTTAAGCGGACATTTACGAATAAAAGAGAAAATTTCGCGATACGTGGACTAAAAACAATCTAATCACGCAGCTGTGCGTATGCCATCACGACGACGCAACATCTTATTTCAATTAATTTAAGTCCGGCTTAGATTTTTATTATTTTAGTTACGAAAGAGAGAGAGATTTAAATCTAGCCTGTAGCCATCTTTGGGCTCTACCACGATCTCGATCGTTGCAATTCGTCGAATTCTAATATAATTGTCAATCTGATTCACACGAGTGTTCGTACCACCATCCTGTAATTATATATAGTCAACCGCGCGCGATATATATTAAGACAAACTGTATAAATACTATCTTTAATTTTTATATGAGGTATATAGATACAAAAAATATATATATATATACACAGATTTGTGTGTGGTGTGTGTATGCGTGTGTGTGCGTGTGTGTGTGTGTGTGTGTGTGTGTGTGTGTGTGAGAGAGAGTGAATATAGATAATATATACATACAAATATAAATCGTACCACCACGATTGTGATTTGACCGAGGTTACCGAGTTATACGTACTTTTATTATTAGCCACGGAAATGGCGCCGTGTGCCGAGGAAGCTATAAAGCGCTCGTTACCTTTAGAAATAGTATTTAAGGACACACATATACATACACGACACGTACACAAGTTTTCAAGCTCAGTTCAATCCCACAGATTCTTCTTATATCTATAGTCAAATATTGAAGAACATGGAAAACGCGCAAAGTGCCTTCAACCGGACGAGCGATCGTAGTATTGTTTTATTGTTGCAACGAAGAAGATACGTTCCCTTTTAATAAACTGTTTAAACGTTGCGTGAAAGATGAACGACGTCTTCGTTTAGATTTCAATAATTTGTTCCTAAAAATAATTGAAAATTTCTCACTTTATTGAAGAAAATTTATTTTTAATTTCAAAATTCTTTGTATACAATAACTTCATAAACATCACTTATTCTCTCATTTTAATTAACGTCTTAAGAATTTAACGTAATGCCCTTGTATATCAGAAAGAAATTATTACTCGAATAAAAATTGTAATAATTAAAAATTTCTTCGCAAATTATGTAACTCGCGCTTGCTTGGATTGCTAATTAAAATTGCTTTCCGATATAATCCATTGAACTGTTTAATCCTTGGCATGGCATGAGGATGCGGTTGGCTCATCGAACGGGATGATCGAGTAAAGATGACGTTTGTGAACGATCCTATAATTGTTCGTCACTCCTATTTTCCATATGACATTTATAGTTACGTAGTCACGCCTTTGTGTGTACAGCACAATGATGACTGTATATATGTCAATATGTAATATTTGATGCAAAAAAATATATATATAATGATTCAATATATATATATATAAGGAAGACTTATTTGTGTATTAATTGGATTTACTCTCCACCAAATCCTTTCGAAGCTTTCAACAAGAACATACTAGATTCTTTATTCTTCACTATTAACAAAAAGAATAACTGATATCTTCTATATTTATTTTTATATTATATTTATATATATAAGTAAGATTATTTTCTATTTTTGAAAAAAAAATCAAAATTTTATTTATTTATTTTCTACATTTTCGAAAACTTATTAAAAAATATTTATTTATTCTAAAAATTAATAATTAATGATTCTTTTCTCATAAATTCAATTTTTTTAACGACATTTACTCTTGAAACTTTTGTTAATTGCCAGATATCATTAATATATCACAGTCGTTGCGTAAACGACATAAGCTAGAACAATTTGAACAAGCTGAAGCCTGGCTTTTAATTTATAATATTGTTTTAATTCATATTTAAATCGGGTGGTATTTTCTTTCACGCGTCCAAATGCTTTTTAAAATCATCTGTTCTTTTTTTTACAGCTGTACGTCAAGAGGGTCAATGGCGGGTTCAACCGAAAACAAGCCCGTTTTCAGGAAATTAAGTTCTTTTTTTCCCTACATTAAGAAGAAGAACCGCAATTTAAGGTGGGAAACGAGGACTTGACCAGGGTCATAGGTGTATGAGAACCGGAACACTTGCATTACCAGTGAACAAGTTGGCGACGTGACTTGATGATAAATTTCGAAAATTATGAGACACACCCTAAACTATATATCCGTTTTATTTCTATGCTATGATTTTCACAACTAAAATTAAACTAACGGCATTACCAGGTGCGCCATGTAGAATATCTAGAGTTAATTATATCGTAGCCGCCTTCATTAAGCATATTGATGATTAACTATTTCCCGTTCCTTATATAAAATTACGGTCCTGCTTATACTAAAAGTGACTAAAATACAAGCGCATGTTTAAATAAGTGATCTTATTAAATAAACAATATGCGAACAAATAAATAACATTAGACATTTGATGTTTATTAAATAACGTTAGCCATAATATCACTTTTCAAATTAAATAATTGTATATTATATTTTATATTAATTTTTATATTACTTTTACATAAAATAAATTCTTGCACAAAATTTTTTTTAAATTAAAGAATAAATTTAATTAGAACTTTGTGCAAAATGCGTGGTGTCTCGTGCTGTTTCGATTACATTTGTCGACGGGAAAAAAATTGTTCGTTTCGGAGACAACGTGAATTCATAAATAAGTCATCTCAACCAAACTTGGCCTGGAGGTGATCAGATCCAAAGGCACGGGCGGAATAGTGCGCTTCGGGCTAAGTGCCTTCTCTGCAGCCTCACCGAGGACATGACTTTGACCCAGATATCGGTAAACTGTGCCAAGTAGCCCGCGGATGCAACTCGTTTGTATCGTCTGGCTCGAAATCACACCGAAACGATATGACAGAGATCGATCTCTTATCATGCATCGTGATATAATAACTTTCCAATCAATTCGCCAATTAACCTTGAGACTTCAGATTTCGATAAATAATTTATTCAAAATTGTTAAATAATGTTGCGTTTGTCATTATTGTGCCAATTATATAATATTTATATATACACACACACACACAAACGTTTTTATCATAATTACAATTATAGAATATAGCAAAGCAATGTAGTAAAGTAATAATAATATGTAGTTAAACAACTTTCATTGTTGTTTTATAAACAGGTATATTAGTATTTAAAAAATTGTAACACAATTTATATAATTTTAGAATTTTAATAATACTAGAAAAAATATTTTATATAATAATTATTTGCATTTATGATATACACTCCTAAATAACAAGTCACACAAGCAAAATAACGTCAAAATAACGTTAAAATGAATCTTAAATGAAAAGTGACTTTTAATGACATTTTGGTCATTTGACGTCATTTGACTTATATTTTTTTGCTTGGAAATTTTATGATAAAAAATAATATAAACATGTAAGATATTTCTTAAGCTATTATATATTAAAATGCATACATTTTAAGCCTTGTTCATATGATACGGATTAAATGATCACACACAAAATAATCACCAAAAGAATGCAGAAATAATAATACATTATGAAATAAATATTGTCGAGGAGAGAAACTTTATATACTATATATGATGTTAACCTTCTATAAACGTATTTGACTACTGTAGTTGATCAGGATGGATTGGAAGGAATTTAGATCCTTGAAACATTATACTTTTAATTAGAAACGTTAATGTACTGCGATGGCGATTGCAGTTAAATTGAACGTTTAAAATAAAAAAGGCGAATACGTCAGAAGTGTAGATAAATTTAATATCGAACTCATAATTATCAAATTTGACAAGTTGAATATTTTTTTAAAACTGTATTTATTCGCGTTTCTTTTATACAGAATAAATATTTGACGTATGAGTTTTTTCGGTAGCCGTATCATGCTTTTAAATTATTCTTGCATTGTTGATAATTTTTTCAAAAATCTATAAATAAGATTTATACCTTTATAAATTTAAATAATACTAGAAGAAATATTTTATATAATAACTATTTCATAAAACACAAAGGAGCTTGTAAATGACATTCATCGTTAATATTACAACGAAACGACGTCAAACTAAAGCATTTTCGATTTAGCCTTGACGACGATGACAATAAAGATGACTCGTCGGCAGGACCTTAACTAGCAATGAATCACTAACAATACGCATCTTCTTCGGAATTGCAACAGCGGAGGATTACCTATTTAAGACAATGCCAAATCGGTCTAAAGAACGTGTCCCCGCGATCCACGTGCATTTATTTAAGATACTTCCAAACTAGTTATCCAGCTTAGCGTTTATAAACCGTTACTTTGAAGGATAACGTTAATAGGAAATTATATAGCAAAACGATGCTCACGTATAATTATGGCATCGACGCATTCTTATTCTCGAAGCGGACCATTCATGTTCAGATTATTAACTGTGATCAAGCACAGTCATCTCATCCATTAGATGGTGAAACGAGATCTATTTACCAGATGAAAAGCACAACGTAAAAAATTGTATTATGTTTTTGTGCTTATTTTTTAAATATACTACCTATCATAAAATATTAAATGCAATTTTATAGAAATAAATTAGAAAGGAAGAAAAACGAAATTAAAAGAAATAATAAAGAAATTAAGTTGCAAATATTAAAAAAAACAAGAATGTTCAAGAAATTTTAATGATGTAGAATTGGAAGTCATGGAGAAAAAGTATAATATATAATAGATGCAATAAACAGTATAAATTATTTTTTTTATTGTATATTTCAAATCTTGTTGTAGAGCAAAGATATACATCTTATTTGAATTCGTCAGTATAAAAGTAAAAAAAAATATTAATTTTTCATTAAAATGACACTCATGACAATTACCGTGACAGTTAAATATCAGTACAAATATTAATTAGTTACTGATAGACAGCTCATTAAGGCACTGCTTTTTCGTTTTTTTTCTTTGTTAATAACATATTGACATCATGATTATCACTTCCAAGGAACTGGTTCCAAGATCCATTGTTGATCGAGATTCTTAGTACAAGCCGCTATTATAAGCGTGTCATCGTCCGTTGTTGCTTGAAGACACATCTCGGAAGGCACGTGCAAAATTACTTTCGTCTAGAAATAATCATTGGTATTGTAAAAATTGTTAAAAGAAACGTATCATAGTTAATATTCTATCAGTCAGAAATACGGTACTTGTTCATCATATTTCCATTTTTGTCTTTCACGACCGCTACATGCCATTATTTTTACTTTTGGCGTCTTTTGTTGCATATCTCGTTCCGGTGCGTCCAAACATACACTTTCATCAGTCATTATCACTCCATTTTTGGTCATCACGAACATCTGGCTGAGCATCGGCCGCGGTATACATGAATGTAAGACTGCGTTCCCTGAAGGTTGTCCATAAGAACCTTTCGCAGCCGGTCGTATAATGCATTTCTTTGTCCCAACATGCACTATCTGGTATGAATAATCGACTAATCACAATTTAGAAAGCTATTTAAAAATTAAATATTTTATATATATATATAATAGTTAATACATATATATATATATGTATATATGTAAATATATAATACATGTATCAGTATCGCATTATACAATAGAATAGAATCAACGATACCCTGCCGAAGAATCGGTCATCTGTAGGAAAGAAATGCTCCGGCCACACATTCTCCAAGTACCACTCGAAACTCTTACACTGCAGTTTCTCGCGTAAAGCTAGTCTCGAACGAACTTGCTGTTTATATCTTAGTCTAGCTGCCTCTAATGAAATTTGAGATATAAGAATCCGCTCATCCATGAAATTTAAGATCTAACTAAATAGATAAAATATAAATTCGTAATATATGATGATAAAATGTATCACTATTAATAGTAATCTCACCAGGATTGAACTTGAAATAGAACTCCGCCCATTGATCCATCCATACTAAAGCGACTCTAGCAAGATTGCCATATAATATATCTCCGACGCCGCCTGGAAAAGTATAAGGGGAAGACTTTCGAAAAAGATGCCCGACATGAGAACATGGAGCAATCTCGATGCTGCCTCCACATTGCCAAGCTCGAAATGATAGTTCCAAATTTTCACCACCCCAAATTCGCATTTGGTCATCATAGCTTCCCAACTTGAAGAAATAATCTCTGTTCATTGAGAACAGCCCACCTGCCATTGCAGGTGTTCGAAATGGTTCAACAATGTTATCGCGTCTTTCCTTTAACAGACGACCGTTTAAAGTTAGCCAACGAAAATGTAAATCCCAGTTAAACGCACCCCAATGAAGTTCAAACGATCTACAAAATTAATAATTTTCAAAATATTATCTAGAAAAAATAAAACCTTAACCATAAAAAATTAAGGCTGTTTATCAAGATCACACTGATATAAATGCAAGAATAAATAATTACCTTGTATAACTGAATGTATTATCGTTTATTATATCAATTACTGGAGCGACTATTCTTGTTGCATTTTTACCAACTACTTCAAGTAGTGGTTCCAACCATCCTGCAAATATTACAATATCGATATTGTATATAACAAAGACTGTTTCAATTGTTATTATAAAACAATAATAGTTTACCTACCAATTGTACATTCGCAGTGAGCATCGAGAAAAGTGAGAACTTCACCTTTAGCATCATTCGCACCCAACAATCTCGCTTTTATCAATCCTATTCGTTCATTAGATCTTAAAACTCTTGTAGGAACGCTCAAATTCTTCACATAATCATCCAAAGAATTTTTCAGGAATTCTAGCAATAAATGACAAGGTAACAGAAGATTAATTTATTACAAATAATAATAAAGTTGATATTGTGGATTTATAATTAATTGAATATTCACCTCTTTCACTGTTATCATCCACAAGAATAATCTCTTCTAATAGTTCTTTCGGAGATCTATTGATGACGCTATGTACTGTTCGCAATAGTGTACTCCAAGCTTCATTATGAAAAACTATGATAATTGACGTTTTCGGCAAATTACCTAAGTTTGCGTATCGCGAAATACACCTGTAAAATTTTTTAAATAAAATTGTTTAAAAGACATTTTACAATTAAATAGTATTAAAAATTTATTTGACTTATTAGACAATAACACTCTTACTTTTTTTTTCGAACATCTGGTAGAGATCGATTTAGCGGTATTTTATCGCTAGCCATTAAATTAAATCGGTTAATTTGATATAACTGTTGCATTTTATAAAAATCTTTTGGATGTATTACTACAGGTTCTCCATTTTTGCCTTCAAATGGCAGTGGATTAAACAAATTTTGATTAATAACATCTAAAAAAAAATGTAATATTTTTACTTACAAAATTTTTCTAATGTATTGCATTTATTACCTTTCGTGATGTTTGGAATTTTCAAGGAATCCACAGAGTCTCCAATATAATGACCAACCACTACATGAATTCCTCGTTGATCAATGTAATCTTTCTGGTTTCCATGTGATCTGTAACAGAAGCATGCTGAATCAACATTTTTAAATCCATTTAAATAACAAGTAATTGCTAATTTATACCGAATAAAGTTATTTTCCAAATTGACACTTTTCTCTTTCCTCCTATACCAAAGCAGAAATTGGCATACGAATATAATGATC
Source organism: Trachymyrmex cornetzi (assembly GCF_001594075.2). Classification (NCBI taxonomy): domain Eukaryota; kingdom Metazoa; phylum Arthropoda; class Insecta; order Hymenoptera; family Formicidae; genus Trachymyrmex; species Trachymyrmex cornetzi. The sequence goes on along the minus strand of NW_017296580.1, from coordinate 343,725 downwards.
AAGAAAACGATTAACGTCGTGCGACGTTGTCGTAATCGTCTTATCAATCTAGGCCACATTCTGCTGCTCATTAATCCATAATATCAATCTTGTTCACTTGCTCATATTCTGAACATGTATCGGCAGAGGATCAATTCATGTATAACTGATCAGTTTTGAGAAGTTCTACTTCATTTTATTTTACCAAGCTGCCTGAAATTATCACGCAGATTTGATCTCTGTTATCACGAGTTCTTCGTGATCGATAGGTCAGGTCATTGCGACAAAAAAAGGAAGATTCCAAGAACTTCTAAAGTGGACTCTGGAAGAAAAATTGTTTATTATTTTGATTTCGAAAGACTGCTTTTATGAACTTATAATTTAGTACATTTCTCTTTCAGCATGCCTTTTTATATCAATACTTAAATTTATTTGTATAGTAGATTTTAATTTGTATTGTATTAGCATTGTACGAATTAATATACTTTTTTTATTATATTAATATAATAAAAACCTTATTATATTAATATAAAAAGTAAGTTTTTTATATCAATAACATTATCTTACAATTGCATAAGATAATAATGTCGCAAAGGACATAATCTAAATATTTATGGAACAAAATATAAAAAAATATAGTGTTATAAAAAACATTAAGAATAGATAAATATAACTATATATCTAAATAATAATTGTTCTTGAATCAAAGCTATTCTGCAACATCTAAACTAAATGCAAAAGCAAATAATTTAAAAATTTATAACAAATTTTAAGCACGATAATCAATCACGATATCGTATAAAATATCAATTGTTTCGAATTCTTGAGTCAAACAAGTTGTAACTCACTTTTAAGTAAAAGTAAACGTTGAACCTTCGTGAGATAATCAACAATTTATCACGACGCGTAGAAACCGGTGATGCAATGTCTCATGCAATTCCATAAATGCAGCTTCGAAACGAGAGAGCGAATGGAGTACGATTTATACTGGAAACGATAGACAAGCAAACTTAAATGGATTTTCTGTCAATCGACATCGTGAAAAGCGAATGTGTAATATTACTTTACTAATATTACCTTGTCTTGAATCAACGTTCCAACTCCCTTCAGTAACGAAGGCGAACGCTCTGACGCTGAGCGATTCGCCATTCGCTGTTTTGTAGCACAATTTACTTTTACAGTAATTGCAGCAGCCGACGCGCGGAAACACAGTCGAGGATATGCCGTTGACGTTGTAATGCGCTGACGACACCAAGGGAGGGCGGCACCGCCGACGGTTCGCGTGCAGCACGCCACGTTGGAAGACTTGACGGGTCGTCGGACGTCGCATTTCGCCGGATCCCCGTCTACCTCTTTTGTCCAAGAATTTCCCTGTTTACGGCCGCCCAGACACGAATCAAGGTGAAAGAACGCTTTATTCAATCAAAACGTTGATCGTCGGTCGTCCCGACGATCGCGTCTCGCTCGAATGACGGGACGCAATTGGTCCCAGACGCAGTGGCAGCAATGTCGATTGCATTTTTTGACACTATTATCCCATTGCGTTTACGAGCAGTTGACTGCTCTCATTCGGGTATTCATACCTTGGTGCCATTGTGTTACTCACGAAAGGATTTCTTTTCTAATTCATTAACGCAAAATGTATGGGATGTTAAAAGCAAGTTTTTCTCTCCTATCATATACAGATGAAAGTCAAGGAGCTACTGAAGACAGTGAATGTAGCATGGTCTCCACCAACTCAACATCCCATCATGCTGGCTGCTGGAACAGCGGCACAGCAGTTGGACGCCAGTTTCAGTACTTCTGCCAGTTTAGATCTGTATTCGTTGAATTTACAGCAGCCTGGATATGAAATGGAGCTCCAGGCTAGTGTCCCTAGTGATCATAGGTCAGTTATTTATATAAAATTAAATGTAATCTACCAGAGTTGACTAATCAAGTGACATTGTCAATCTAGATTTCACAAAATTATCTGGGGCTCCTATGGAAATAATCCAGCAGGCATAATTGTTGGTGGTTGTGAGGATGGAACCATAAAAATCTATTCTGCTGCAAAGTTATTGGCTAGAGACAGTAACTGCCTAATAAACAGTCCTCGTAGGCACACTGGTCCTGTCAGAGCAATGGATTTTAATCCCTTTCAAGAAGAAAATCAACTGGCTACAGGTGCTACAGAAAGCGAGATCTATATTTGGGATATTAATACAAATACGCCGACAACCCTTTCTAGAAGCCAGCAGTCAGAAGATGTTCAACATATTGCCTGGAACAAACAAGGTATTTATATCAAGTTATGCTCAAAGTAGTTGCATGACAAAATTAATTATTTATACAAATCTGGATTTATCAATAGCCAATACGATTCTCGTTTTATCTTGCAGTACATTTAAAAGACATTCTTGTTTCCACATTTTCACAATACTGTATTATATGGAATGTGAAAGAAAAAAAACCATTATTCAAACTGGCGGATACAAATTCAAGGGTATAATCTTTTCTTGACACTGATACAATACACAATCTTCTTGTTTAGAAAAGATCTCACAATTATGTTCTAATTATGTATAGGTACGCTGGAAAGTTGCTCAGTGGCATCCAGATATTGGAACACAATTATGCTTGGCATCTGAAGATGATCAAACACCTATCATTGAATTATGGGACGTAAGAGTTCCAACGTCGCCTTTAAAAACTCTACAAGGTCATCAGCGTGGTGTTCTTTCAATCGCATGGAATCCACAGGATGCTGATTTACTCCTGAGTTGTGCCAAGGATAACAGAATATTGTGTTGGAACCCCAATTCAAATGCATTGGTAATGTTTTGAATATACATTACAATAAATTAGTGGAATTTTAAGTATTATCATTTTTTAATGACAGAATGGTGAGGTGATATGTGAATTAGCCCAAACAGCTCAATGGAACTTTGATGTGTCTTGGTGCCCAAGGAATCCAGGTTTAATTGTTGGCAGTAGCTTTGATGGGCATGCTGTTGTTTATTCTTTATTAGGTGGACAACAGCAAGAAACATCTAACAAAATAGGGGATTCATTCCCAGGAATAGATCCTTTCACCCAATCTACAATACAGACAGGAACAACAGCAGTATTAACAAAAGCTCCAAAATGGTTAAAAAGGCCGTTTGGAGCATCATTTGGAGTAAGTTTTTAATTCTGCTTTATACCGTATAATTTATTATATTAAACAAAGAATAAAGTATAATTATTTAATATAAAAATATGATTTTCAGTTTGGTGGTAAATTAGTGATTTTCGAGAATCAGCCTGCTGATCCGAACCTAGTAAACAAAAAAGCGAATAGGAAAGTTATTATATCACAAGTAATTGTACAACCTAATCTTATTCAACGTTCTAACAAATTAAAAACAACACTGGAAACTGAGCAATTCAACGAGTTTTGTAAAGAAAAGATGGATAAGTCTCCAGATGAACATACCAAAAAAGTCTGGAAATGTGTAGGTGCTTACTTTGATGAAAATGTGACAAAAAGTATATTGGAGATATTGGGCTACAATACTGAGACAATGAATAATAAGCTGAATCAGTTTGTGCCTCAAGATGATATAAACAACATTATAGAAGGTGTCTCTAATCTCAATAATGTAAGATTTTAACTGATATTTACATCGTACTTTTTCTAGACATTGTTTTAACTTTATATATATTTTTTATTCGATTTAGGTAATAAATGGAAATGTTATGGTCGGTAGTACTGTATTTGATACTATAGCACAAGAGCAAAACAAAAAAGTATCGTCAAATGCAGATAGTAATTATATCATAAATACTTCAGATGGTAATTAACACATATTAATAATATTATTACTGTAGTAAAACAAATTTATAAAAGATTTACATTTGCATTGTATTTTTAGATGAAGATGGTCTTATCACTCAAGCCATCCTCTTAGGAAATATTGAAGCCGCTGTATCTTTATGTTTTGCTAGTAAAAGGTACGCCGACGCTATAATTCTTTCGATGGCCGCTGGTCCCGAACTACTAGCACGTACCCAATATAGGTACTTTTTAGAGCACTCTAGTGCATTAAATTCTCTCATCAATTCATTAGTTAGTGAAAATTGGACAGAGGTTGTTAAGAACAGTGATATAAAATGTTGGAAGGAAGCATTAGTTGGTATATTTACACATTCCACTACACAGGAACGATCCATCTTGTGCGGTAAGTATTACAGAAATATTACAGAAATAATTTATTATAATCGCTTACTGTTCTCATATATTCACAATATGAATTGTGTATAACAGATATGCTTGGCGATCGCTTGATGTCATGCGAAAATCCCATTCTTAAAAAACAAGCACAAATTTGTTACATTTGCTCCGGTAATTTGAATAAACTGATTGAAGTGTCCGATGGTGATATTCAAGAAATGGTAGAATTAGTAGTAATAATGCAGAAAGCTTTGGAACTTCAAGGTATCAGGGAAGTTCAGCTAGAAGACAAAATTGCTACAGTGCTGTCTCAATACGCTGAGATGCTGGCAGCAGAAGGCGATCTAGAGGCTGCCTTAAATTATCTTGGAAATAGTCAAGATCAAAGAGTTTCAATGCTGAGAGATCGTTTATGCAAAGCTTTAAATTACATGCAAGAACAGAGGCATGTTACAAAACCTGCAACTCAGAATTACTATTATGAACAGACACGAAGAGTGTCACAAGGCCCATGTAATCCACTGCAGCAACCATTACAGCAAACAACACCGGTACAAAACTGGAACACAAATCCACTGAAACAATCTTACGGAGTTCCTACAAATCAGTTTAACACACAGCCATCTCAGTTATATGGAATGCCTCCTCCTCCTCCTCCTCAATCTCAAGTGCAATCTACAATTTACGATCAATATTCTACATCACACCCGTACAATCAAATCCCACTGCAGCCTCCTATAGCGCAACCTCTTCCTCCGCCTCCACCAACATCTGGTTCTAATTTGAGTGGCTCGAGACCGTCCAGTGTCGGACCACAATCGAGAACAAAATATCTGATAGATCCATCTGTAAAATCCACTCCGTCATATGGTCAGAATACTTTCCCGTCACCAAATCCATTATATAATTCTCAGCAAATCTCACCTGTCCCTGGCTATCCTCAGCAAAATTCATATCAACCTCAGATTCCTGTACCGAGTAACGTTTATCCCAACCAACCGCCAAATTTTATGAATAATCCTAAAGAACCAGAACCATATAAGCCGCCTCAACCAAGCATAATGTCGCCATTGCAAAATGCGCCACAAACTCAAATGTACGATCCTATTAGATCCCAACCTACTTCACAAATGCAGACATATGGGAACGAAAATACGTATCAATTACCGCCGCAACCGTCTGGATGGAACGATCCACCTATTGCAAAAAGTTCCAGAACACAGGTAAATTATCTCGAGTTTATTCAATTCCATTGCTCAGTTCCGATTAGTCGTCCCTATTCACGTTATTTCCTTGTCTTTCGTTTGGCTAAATCTCTTACCTTTAGATACTGATATATGTATATATTAAAATCATATAGCCAGTACTGGCACTATACAACGAAATGTCTGCGGAACATTCTGGTACTAAGAAGTGGAAGGCAAAACATTCAAAGGGTGTAGACGTTAAGGTAGTCGGCTTCACATGTCGAGAATGCTATATCTATAATGTTTCATATTATCGTAGAACATATTGTTATTGTTAGTGTTACCTACTTCCATACTTTTAATAGAATTAATCTGATTATAATGTAATCTTTTTATATTTGTGTGATATGAACTAATAAGCGTGTTATATATAAAAAAAGTTCAAACTGCTTTGCATTTTGAAACTGATTTCATGCAGATTATTGTTATTTATATCTTATGCGTCATAAATTTTATAAGTGTAAAAAATTTTTTCATAATTTAATTGTGTTATAATCACTTTAAGTATTGAGGTGAATTAGTGGAGCTTTGTTGTCTGAAAGCTTTCATGGTGTTATAGACGCGTTATCAATCACCACTGTAAAGTGGCTGAAAAGTCTATATTAAGAATGCATCGTTAAGAATAAATTATTTATATTTTTCAGCTGAAGACGGATTATCAATCACAAAATCCAATAATGCATCCATTGCAAACTAATCAACCAGAACCAAGTGTAAGCCCTACATATAATTTTTAATCGTATTGAACATTTTATGGTCGATTTTCACTTAATATTTTGTACATGTATTTATATGCCCGCATTTATATGTATTTATATTTTGTCAACTTTTTTAGCCATTACCTCAGGACAATTTCTATCAAGAACCTCCTACAGTTTATAATCCACAATTCAGGCAAGGTGTGTCGAATCCGGTACCACTTAACAAACCAATTGAACCATTACAATCTGTAATGCCAGCACAGATTGCGGAACCTGAGAAACCTAAAGCACCTATACCCGAGCAACATATACATTTAAAAACGATATTGGATGAATTAAAGAATCAATGCTATGAAAATGCAAAGAATCCGGTAAATACTCATTTTTTAACATATATGTAACAATACCTATATATTACTATATGTTTACATTTTTTAAAGCCATACATGTTCAAGTTAATATAAAATATTTGTATTTGCATTATTTTTCTAGCAAATCAAAAGGAAGATAGAAGATGTGTCAAAAAAATTGGAAGTGCTATACGATTGCCTTAGAGAAAATAAGGTGAGTCAGTTGTAATATTATTGCACATTATGTATATGTAATACAAATTCTTTTTTTCAGTTATCTCAAAATACATTGCAAGGTTTACATCAAATATCACAGATGATTCAAAATGGCAATTATACAGGCGGACTAGACTTACATATACAATTAGTATCAGGACCAGATTTTAGTCAAATAGCTTCCTTTATGCCTGGGATAAAAGTACTACTTCTAAGTGCCCTTCAATTGAGCGTTTACATTAGATAGAATGCCCAAAAATCTAAATTGTTCATATATATTCATTATGAATTTTTATAATTGCAAACAGCCTTAATGAGAGGATTATTTGTTATATTAACTTTGTATAACATCGATAGTAAATAATCAATAATGTAGCATATTATATATATCTATAATCAATTTACTTATTATTTGCTAATCAAATTTTACATATTCTGTCTCGAAAATTATATTTTATCAGTTCTCAGGGTAATTTTACATTATTTTGTTGATTATTAATCCTATTAAAGATATATATATATATATATTATATATATATAAGGAAATGAAATATTTACACACACTCACAGACAGCGAAAACGTCCATATAAGAAATCTACAGGCAAAATGTTAAAAAAAAACTTCGTTTTAATCATTTGTATATATAATTATAACATTAAAATCTTATATGAGAAAATTAAACATGTTTTTCATAAATCTTAAAACATTGATTTCCGCTTTGTGTTTACTATATACTTAATATGTAAAATAGGATTTTGCAAGAAATAAAAGTTATATGTTCTTTAATTGTATATTATATTTCTAATTTGTGTATGTTATATTTTATAAAATCTTTATAAAAATAATTTATAAACTGTCACATAATTATTCTTGTTAAATCAAAACAATCAAAATTGTGTTATAGATGTTTGGAAACTTGTTTATTATAAAAAAAATGTGTACAAGTTATGACTATAAAAATGTATGATGAAATTTCAAATTGATTAAATGAATAAATTTATTTTAAGTCTCACTTGTAGTCATAATTTGTTTGGAATAAAAGCCGGCCATACATGTTCAAATAAACTTATCAAGTATATATGCGCAAGCCACTTGTACAAGTTCATTGGAGCGTGTGTGTAACAAAACTACAGTTATTTTGCACAAGTGACTGGAGCAAATATGAAAATTCACTCGATACTTGCGCAAAACTGACTTACGAAGTAAATCGGAATGTGTCTAGCGACGTTGCACGTTTGGTTGTAACTAAAGACTGAAATCTAATCAGAATGTCTGTTCACACATTGCTTGCACTTTTTGTACTCAGCATCTCCGCTTCCTTCAACATTCGAATGTACATTTAGCCCATTTTTAATGCAAAAATGCTCGATAATGATATTATGTGATCTATGTATACTATGTCTAGTTTGCACAAGCATGCTCGTTCAAATTTATTGGAGCGTTTGTATGACAAAACTGCTTGTTATCGCAAATCAGTACACTGTGGCCGGCCTAAGCTATGCAGAATGACGTTTTGTTCATTAATAATAAATTTCTCTAACAGTTCATCTAAATATACAGTACCGTCCCGTGCGGCTTGTTGACGCATGGCTTGCTTAAATTCCTCACGTACTCCTTTATCAGCACCACGAGTAGTGACACGGCGATCTAGAATGATTCTTATATAATTTTTTTATTTCTACAACATATAATGGTACACTATATTAAAGAATGTTATATATACTTTGTATAATCGCCATTCCTGTTGTTATGTCTAATGATACTCCTCCGCCATGATCAGACCATAAATACGTTAATTCTTCTAAGATATCTATACATATTATGTATGATTGGAATAATGGATAAATAAAACTTCCACGATTGAGAATTCGTTCTGTTATTGTAGTTAAAAGATTAGCTTCTTGCGGCCAATCTATCTGTATAAGGACCAATGCATGTCCAATAGACAAGTCTCCAATATTTCCAGGTGAAGAAAAATTTTCCTAAAGTCAAATCAATCATATATTTCAATGTAAAAGGATTAAAAAAAATTATTACCTTTATAGCTAAAAGAAGCAATTTACAACAATATTGTAAAATAGGAAAACGAGCAAGAGTCAAATAATGTAAGTGTCTGGTGCTTGGAACTGTCAGAGTGTGAGATATTTTGCCTGCTGTAGTAGGTAACGAGTTTGTTACTACAACAATATATTCCAACATAGCCTAGAAGAAAAATTATAATAGTTTTAGTGAAAAAAATATACACTATATAATTAAGCTTAAGATCTGACTTATAAGAAGCTATATAATTAAGATTTAATGAAAATATAATCATAGCACACCTGGTAATCTTTCAAAAAGAAACTTGTACAGGCCAAACGAATATTAGTAGATAAAGTATTCCCTTCTAATAATCTAGCCCTTACTTCATGATGTAAACCTTTATATATTGCTAAATCTGTTAAGAATAGATTCAGCCAATTATCTAACCGCAATTGTTGATTCAATTTAGTTATTTCTCTTTGAAGATAGTCACTACTATGTAATAAATCCCACAACTTTACTGCCAATGCTAAGCCACTGCCATTGTAATCGCTGTCACTAGTTATTACTACGCCAGCATTGTCATCTCGCTTTCGCTTTTTCAATTTAGATTCTGGTTCAGAGAGTTTAAGGTATAAGTACAAAAATGAATTGTCCAATAATCATGAATATAACATCTCACCTGCAGAATATACTTCTTCTCCAAAAGCCTCTACAAGACAATACACTGTTTCTTCGTTGTTAATGAGAGCGTTATGCTCGTTCAATATTCTCAATAATACTACAATTGTGCACATTAGTAATTGCCTGACAATAGGCTCGTCGCACAGACCAGTGCTGTGTACAATTGCATACTGCTGTAGCCTATCACTGTATGTTTCACGATTCCAAGGCATAGCGAATAAACTGCTCAATTCCCACCCTAATTTCTTACCTATCAGTTCCATAATTTGGAAAAGTCTATCCCATGGATTTTGAATTTGCGTATCTTGTGGCTGCTGTATGTATGCTAAGTAAAATTCTACAGCCTTGCATAACAATCGTAAGCTAAGACGAGGATTTAATTCCACTACAGTATCACCAAGCAGTGGTAATGTTTCGCATGCCAATAATCTTCTAAAACCATTCACAGCTCGGCCTGGATGACTGTGTTTCTCCGCAGTTAATAAAGTTTCCACCAAACGTGGCTAAAGCAATAATGCAAATAAACATCTTATAAAAATTAAGTATCTTTTGTTCATATTTTGAGATACATACTCCATAAGTTGCTATGGTTTGAGGAAACTTGCGTAGTAATAATAGCAATAATTTACAATGTTCCATTGTATCTTCGCTATGATCTGCTGTCATTACAAGCAACCTATGTTGTAAATCCTGTGGGATGTGTTGGAACATTTGGCACAAAAATTCAGCTTCGCTATCACACTGTTCTAAGCGAAGACACGTTGTCATTGTTTCTATCTCTTTCCATATATCGCGATCATCCGGAAAATTTTGAAATCTGTGCTTACATTTAAGAAAAGATTAAAAGAAGGTAAAAATGTAAAGTACTTATATAAATAATATATCAATTATTATATTAAATATAAATTTATATAAAGTACACATATATTTCAATAGTGATTGGTTCTCACATCTCGCTAAAGCATTTTGCTGCCTCTTTTACATTCTTTGACAGTTTCTCGATACGATATGCCTCAAACTGAAAAGTGGAAAAGTAGAAAAGATTGAACATCACTAGCCTATATGATTTTATAAACTTTAATTCAAAACTAATAACTCCAAATTATGGACGATACTTCTTGGAATAAATTAATTACTTCACTCGCATAAAAACAAGTAAAGAAGAAATATATAAAGTAAATATACAAAATAAAGAAAAGTGTATATATATAATAACAACTCAGAACTAACCTGAACTTTTGCACTATGCGGAAATAAAGATCTGGCGGTGATCAACCAGGATTTAGCGGCATAAATATCGCCCGGCAATGCTTTCTTAGCTCTCATTATTAAATAATCTTCTTTGGATAACTGATTATCCGTACCGGACGGTTTTTCCAACATAATGTAATATTATATATAGTAACTTCGACGTGCACATAAATATATAATTCGTATAGTCGCAAATGACACAACCACACCGTTCAGTGTATTATATAGTTTGTTTTTTTATTCCTGCACTACACTGCACTGCTAGAACTTTCTTTCTCGCTTTTATTAAATATAAAAAATATACCTATCTCACTTTAAGTTCTAAAAGTGTACACTAGTTCAGACATAAAACAAACCCCGCATTTCAGTATGTGTGTGTGTGTGTGTACGTTTCCCCGTAATATTTATAAATGCATATTAAACTATGATAGCAGTAGAATTTAAATGATTTATCAGAGATAAAACTCAGTTTTATCAACATAATTATATTTAGACATCTGTGTTTATCAGCAATTACTTATTGATTACGAACACCAAATAATACCTGCTGTTGTTAATTCGTAATTCCTTTAAAAATTCAGAGAGAAATCTGAAAGAGGTCATCCCGACGTTTTTCGACGTTCTATTTCGAAGAACTATCGAAATAGAGCCTCGTTATTTTCGATTTGGAAACAATATCTATATTGGTGATAAAATCACGATGTTAAAAATATATGTGATGCGAATCCATATTAAATTAACGTTGAAATGAATGTACGATGTTGAAATGATGCTAATCCGTTCATTGCGGGTTTTAATTCGTTTTTGTGAATCGTGAACTCGTACCTATAAATGTTCCAGATTCGAAAAAGAATTTTTTTTAATTTAGTAATATGTCGTATTGTAGTTCCTGAGAGACACGAGCCTTTTAACCTACATAATACATAATAGAGAATCTATCTGAAGTAGATTTCAAGTATTGGAAAATATAGGGTGAGTGAAAGATTTACAAAAACCCATAAACATAAGAATACAAAATTAAAGACAATCTCAAGTATGTATTATTAATTTAAGGGTGGAAAGATATAAATAAGTCTAATGAAACATCTGAATGATAGTACGAATACATACATTACATAAGATGCATGTTAATGAAGTAGCCATCAGTTACCGCGTGGAAAGGACAAAGAGATTATCTATGCCGCAAATGGCAAATCATGGTAATCCAAAATTTACTGCCAGTATTAAAAATCTATAATGCACATAACGAGAAGTATAGATTTTTGCATTTATACTAGCAGTAAACTTTAGAATGGCCTATCCTCACATCACCACTTTTCTGCAAATCCCATATCGATACAAACACACACCCCAAGGTGCGAAACTCGAAAACAAATTTTTTTTAATGTGCAGCGTTTATATACTATATCCGAAAGCTAGCCCCATCCAATGAGCGCTCGAATACTTCGAGCCAACGAGGCATGCGCTCATTGGCTGGCGCGCGAGTGGTGGGGATCGCGGTCTTACCGTTTTATATAAATAGCGTGTTAAGGCGCAATTTTACGCCTTTGCGATTTTTGCGTCGATTGGTATGGTGGTACATCGTGTCGCGTTGCGCGGGAGAATGCAACCCTTACCCAGTGAGAAATTGCGATGAAATCGATATCGAATCGATGTCGATTTGACGCTTTCGACGTTGAATCGACATCTATTCGATTATCATTTTTCACTGGATTAGTTTAGTTTTCGCACTCTTCGCCATCAGATCAGCTTCGCCATCTTCGGACATGACCTTTCCTACATCTCCACTGATCTCGATCCAAAACCGAAGTATCCTGATCACTTCAAAGAATCTTTATTGGAAAATAGAACGATTGAGAAACGACTCGACAGGATCGTTGGATTCACCAACGAGGTATTCAATAATTAATGAATATTATTAAATTGTTACTGTTTACATACGCGACGTTGAAATATTGTAAGAACCGAACGCTTTTAAGAATTTTGAAGCTCTCTCAAGTGATTTTAAAATATTTTATGTATCTACTGCGATAAAATCGCGGTGTTGAAAATAAAATGTGCCAGTTCGCCTAAATCTCGGTATCGAAAATGTACGTACACGAGCAGGTGTTAATTCGTACTATATCCACAATTGTGGATTTTAATTAATTTTTGTGTATGTATCATGAACTCACACCTATGCACATCCATTTACAATATCACGGATTTAGCACGGATTTACACATCTATTGATACCTATACCACGATTTTTTCCACGTATTTATTTAATACGTAGCTTAATACATATGTAGTATGGGTTATATGTAGTTAGATGTACTAACGCTAATGTACGAATGATTTTGAAAAACGCCTGGATAGTCTCTCTCATATTTCTCTGAAAAATTATATATATTTACACGTTTATACATATAGTGTCTTATTAATAAATTATTTATGAGAACAATTGAAGATTAATTATACTATCAAAATTAATTATTAATTTTTGTAACTAATAGCAAGTTTACATATGTTTATTATACGTACGTAAATTTAAAGTTTCTATGTGCAATAACACTACCTCAGTAGGTACATGTTCTCATGATGGTTTCCATAGCTGGAAAAGTAGTATTCTAGGATATCGCCATTGCATAATATAGGGTATGATTAATGGTTAACATTGTTAACGTATAATACTACACTTGCTTTGAAATATTCTTTGACTAGTCAATTTTTTCTTCTGATTGATTAATCAAATGTTTTTATTTTGACTGCATCCCCTTTGTCATGAAATTATTATTATTAATTTTTTTTAAAGAAAAATGCTAGACTAATAAACATGATTGTTTATTAGTCTATCTGTAAGAATATTTAAAACTCATTATAAATATCAACTATTATAATTTATAATATTGTAAATTTATAATAATTTTAAATGATACAATAATTAATAAGTAATAAAATATAAATATATAAAAGTAATGAATAATAATAACAAATAATTAAAAATATATTAAAATTACAACATGATATATAAAGATACAAATTTTTACTAAAATTAAATGTAAGATTGTTTTAGTGGAAGAGATAATAATAATATCGTGCGTACACGAGGGAGTGACTTAAAGAGTTAAAAACGGAACATTCTTTTAATTGTACGTAAAATATATAACTCAATACATCTCTCGGTCTTCTACTTTCGATTATCGCGCGGTAAAACATCATTAATTGCGAGGTGATCAGCGTCAATCTGACAGCTCGAGGGCCAACGATTTTTCTCGAGATTTTCCGGTCGGGACGGGGCACGACCGGCAACAAAGACGTAATTTTGCAAATCCCTTGAGCGATATGGAACGTCCGCGCTCGCGCGCTTGCGTATGACTCCAAGTAGTTCCATTTATAAAGATATAACAGTGGCCAAATCCGCTTACTTCGCGATTCCGCTATGAGCTGCTATGAGCTACCCATGGTGGGCGAAAAGCTCCCTTAAGTGGTTATGGCGCTTTGGCTTTGTATCCAACGGCTTTCCGACGGCTCGGCTTAAGAACCAGAAATAAAGCTCCATTGGCCGCGGCCCGGGTTACGGGTACTCGATTTATGCAGAATGGAGCCGCGATCGAACTCGTGCTGGGAGACTGCAAGGATCGCGGTGATCCATCATCGATCGGCCATCGAGCCCCCTTGATGACGATGTTTCGCTACGCTCTCTAAAATTTTTAGAACAGAATGGCCTTTCATATGGAGCATCAAACTTCTCGCGTGACCCATTACTCTACGCTCGGGGAAGAAAATAGTTTTGGCAATTGTAATGTGATAATTCTGAAATTTAAGAACTCCTGCAACTAGTTTTGTAAAGTCAGAAGAAAATGAAATTAATATTGAGAACTATCAAGATATAATCTCGGTAATAAATCTAATAACTTGAAATGACTTTTTAGATTCGTAGCTGCAATATAAAATTGTTAGAGGAATTATATTGATGTACTTGGACGTAAAGCATTATTTTCTTAGATATTTACATGTAAACTATTAAATAAAATAACTATAATATATGTATAGTTAAACACACTTAATACAATATGATAGCTTATGTATGACGACATTAAATCAACCAATTTCTTTAATTGAATTGTTTACTTTCAAGTAAATAGCGTTCAAATTAACATGTGCACTTAGTAAATAATAACTATTAAATAATAAAATGTATTAAATTTGATCCAATTAAATCGGTTTACTTACATTATTTTAGTTAAATTAACGACATATTGAGTAAAGGCCGTGATGCGCGTGCGCGTGCGCTCTATAGAAATGATTAAAAATAATTCAAATTTGGTATAATTTGACATTATAATTTAAATATATATTCTTTTGATATCAACGTTGCCTTAGAATGACATTTTATACATACATATACAATTATACTTTATATTATTACAATTTTCTTAAAACATATATCTCTACTATTAATGATTAACATGTTAATATTAATTATATGTTAATACTATGATAATTGTAACGTTAGCATTTTTCTTTAATTTTCTAAAACTTTTGTTTTGCAATACTTTTTTTTCAATAAGTGTAGCATCATTGAAGTTATGTGAAAATAATAAATTAAACCAAAAACCTTTAACAAGATAGTGAATCTTATCAAATATTCTTTCCAAGAATTAACAAATTTTTTCGGAAAAGAACTATTAAATAGTTCTTTCAATTAAAATTCAATTAAAATTAGGGAAGGTACAAATAAAAAAGAATACGATAAATCCTTTTTTTTTTATTTCTTATACGATTTTTTGTATTGTGGAAAACAGACTTTCGAACACACCTGCGCTAGTTATTTCGAGTCTACGCAGGGGTGACGCACGCGTTTCGCCAACAACTAAATTTCGCGGGTACGAGACGATTGGGGGTGTACAGCCGGTGACTGCGTTAGTTATATCCTCTGTCTCGGACAGTCTTCCCCCGTTGTCCTCGGTAGTTCACAATGGCATTAAAATTACCGAGAAAATTCAATTCCCTGCTGGATACGTATCCCACGCTCGTGTAGCTATATAGCCTACGCTCGCGCGCTCGGCCATGCGCGAAGAAAAGCGAAAAATCATGGCGGACGGATGGCAATGTCAATCCGGAACGTCGAACGCGTTTAGGTAGGATAAAAGGTTTATTCTTTTATTACTGCATTAGAACGTTCCTTCTTACTTTCGCTAAAGAAGTTGAACAATTTAACTCAATAAATGTATTAATTTGACTTAAAAAATTATTATTTACTAACCATAAGTGCATTATACATTTATGAGATACAAATAAGTGCGTGTGGTTAATTAAAACTAAAAATCAAATCCCTTCTTGGAATATAAGCTGAAGTAATATAATTATTATTATTTTAGTTTACATGCTGAGAAGAGACTTGATTTAAAGTTTTAAAATTTTTTTTACTAAATGCGTACATTAATTTGAACACTGTTTACTTTGAAACTGCAATTCGATCACAGAAATGGATTGATTTAGTGTTTCTTTTTGTGTTTTATATTAAAATAATACATTTTAATACTGTTGGAAGATAAAGATAATAAAATGTTATTAATTTAAGAAATTGGTTTAAACTTCTTTAATATTTAACAGTGTAAGCAGTTAAGATAATTGCGCAATTAATAATGCGATAATGCGAAGATTGAGAAACACTCGTTCTCTGTCATGTTGTCAGTAAATGGAGGGAGACATAAATTTGACAGAGAGAGGGGGGGAGAGAGAAATGAAGGCAAAATGAAAATTTACTTTGTAAATTAGAATAGGTCGGAGTATTTGGGTTCGCGACGAGTCATATCGTTCTATTATAATTTTCTAAGAGTATTACAGATTTCTTAAACGCGTAATTTTACCAATTACTGTTACATTAAACAGTTTTGATCATACTATAATCGTCAAACAATTTTGTTTCGCAAGTAATTTGCACAGGTTATTAAAGAAATATAATTAATGGAAATTTTGCCAGAGTATAAATGACCTAAAATTATTACATGATATTAGTGCGATATTAATTGAAATTTGATTGGCATTGAAATCGCTCAACCCAAATATTTGCGCAAGTGTTGATACACTGTTAGTTATCAAAGGTAATGGTGATCCTTGAGTTAAATATCATTTTGTAAATATTATTTTTAACTTCTATGTATGTCAAAGTGTAAATCAGTCCATTTCTACTTTAATTTTAAAGTAAACTACGTCCATATTAACGTATGCACTTAGTAATAATAAACTAAATTTGAGTCATATTAATACATTTTTTACAGTTAAATTGGTTAACTCCATTGTTTCAATTAAATTAACGATATATTAAGTAAGAGCAGTGGCGACCTATAGAAATTGAAAATAATTCAAACTGGGTATGATTTGACATTATAAATTAAAAAATATTATAGTTTCGTGGAGAGAAATGTCTTCTGGAGTATTAACGGCGAAACATCAAATCGATAATAAAGCAAGTGATATAAAATATAAAATATAAATTTTGAACAAAAAATACTTTTCTTTAAAAATTTTATAAATAGCTATGAGTAGCTTACTTTTTCCTAGGAAACTCCGTTCTCAGAGAAGTTTATCTTAAGAGAAACTGGACGCTCATTATTGTGTACTATTTATAAATGTTTGTAACAAGTTATATATTATATGATATGTTATGTACAAGTTTTTATATTTTTATAATAGTTTATATCTTAAATTAAATTTGCTCTCAAGGGACAATGTAGAATAGTTTTAAAAACATCTTAATCATTTAAATGTAAAATGTTTTTCGACGTCTCTTTAAATGCTTTTTGATGTTCAAATTCTCAACTTGTCGAAGAATTTCTCAGGCTGAACGAAGATACGTTCAGTCAAAAACACCCTGTATACGTCGTGCACAACTACGTAACCAGCAACCACTATGGATAGCTTAGGTTGGTTAGTTAGCGTGCAAGTACACGTATCAAAGGCACTCAGAATCCGAGCTTAACAAAGGCAGCTTCGGGTTTACCAACCGTGTCACGTAGTACGTGTATACCTTACCTGCCCGCCCGCGCGCTTCGCAAAACCTAAACCTCCTGGCGGGCCGTATAACTTTGGCCTTAATGCGTTAGCGGGATAAGTTTCGGGCGGGTCAATTAAAACTAATTATTCCCGTCGGCGTAATCGGAGCTCCCGCGGGCGATCGCGGCTAATTGTATACGCAAGGGCGTGTTTAAAGGGCCCCTCTCCTCTGTTGGCACTGTTAGAAAACAACACCAAGGATTTCCGAGATAACTCGCGAAACTTCTTCGTTCGGTGATCCATTTCGAGGAATCAAGATCTCATGAGAATTTAATATTAAACTGCATTGATGAATGCTATTGAAAATATAATGAAGATGAATAAACAATTAATAGTGACGCAGATGCATAAATACAGAAATCGATACTACGCATTCGAGCAAACGCCTACACGTAAACGTTTTTAATTAATTAACCCTCCGCCAGCAAAATGAATTTTAATTCTTTCGTCAGCAACATATAGGTCTTCAAGAAACAGAGCAAATTTTTTTATTGTTTCGGATTATATAAAAATCTAAAAAAATTCTAGTATACTTGTCAAAGCTATAACGAGTTTTTAATATTATAAAAGTCAGATTTACTTATTATTAACTTCTTTATGTTTTACAGATTTACATTTATCTATCTAAATTCACAGAATTTCTATGATACCTTAAACTGAAAAAGATCCCAATTGCTGGCAGAGGATTAAAATTACAACAGACGACATATTCCGATATATCAAATTTTGTTTCAGTTCGATTATACACACTTCTGCCAAATATGATAATTTTTATGTTATTTTTTTAGAGGACATAATCAGATCGAATGTATTTATGTATATGTAGCATAATTTTATTAAGTTTTTTTTAGTTAAGCAACTATTTTCAATTTAATATTTAACTAATAAATATTTGCATCAACGCAAATAAAAGAGGGGAAACATGTAACGTTATAGTAAGCATGAGGATGACTAAATATGTCAGCGTGACGCAGTTAGATATCACAGAAATGGATCACAGGAGTGCCGATAAGCATCGCAAATTCGGTCTCGTACGCGTGCACGACGCTCCTCCACGGTAGGGGCTATCACAAATTTTAAGCCAAATGTGCAACTAAGTACCTACTTAAGCTCCGTTTGACGCAGGGGATTGAGATCACATTTGAATGGGAGATTTAGTCGGCGGATTTTCGTCCCGAATTGAGGCCATTGTGTCCTTTTAAAACGACCACCTGACAGCTCTCGACACGCTACCGTTTGCCTTTCCATGTATTTTAAGGGCGTTTCCGACACCACGGATCGTTCATCGAATTTCAACTGACAACGGAACTTTTCTTAATCTCATAACTTGTCATTTTCCCGAATTGCATTGTGTCTTGATTGTTACGAAAAATTGATACAGATCAACGTAGAAAGATTTGAAAAGTTAAAACCACAAAAGTTAAAATACCTAAAAGTATTATCCCATTTCATGATTATCGTAATATTTGCAATCTCTTTTAATGTTAATAAATCTAAATATTATTTTTGGTAAAATCAAGTTTAGTTACATATTTATTGTTGCATGTATAAATATTAAAAATAATTGCCAACAAATATCAAACATATATTTTTGCGCGAGCTTTATTACCTCAATTTTAGCAGCTGCATTAACACTACTTTTTCCAAGCCACGGCGCCAATTTGCCCTAGAGCGTAACACGAAAATCTAATAGGCGTGTCCACGCCCAAAAAATTAGCCCAAATGAATAAATACGAACAGGTTCGATATGAAAAGAATTGACCCCTGGTGATTGTGCTCCCTTTTTTTCCATTATATTCAAAACATACGTCATTAATTTTGTTAAAATTTGGAATATTTTTGCCGGAATTGTGATATATTAATACGGCGAAATGCAAATAAAATTAACCAGATAATTTTATGATAAACAAAAATAAAGGACGGCGATCCTTTGACAATACTTTCTCGGATAGCACGAGATGTTTTGGCACCCCAACGCGCAGAAATATTCGTCCCTCTTGTAATCCGCCACCCCATCTATCGAATTATTTTGATTCTGCGATAATTCACCCTTAATACGCTGTTCCCCCGCTACGTAAAGCGAGAGGAAGAGAAAAATGGTGATTCGATCTTTTTGATGGAAATTCGAAAACATCACGCGATAGTCGCTCTTTCTAAAAATTCGGCACGAGAGATTAGTAAGAATTATAAGAAACGCGGGATAATCCTATTACAATTTTCAATTTAGAAATATGTTTAATACAAATATATTGATAAATAAAATTTTCAAACAGAAAAAAGTCGGTTTAAAAACAATATAATCTTATTGTTGTTAAATTTTAATAAACATGAAATCGTATATGGTAAATTATTCTCGAAATTTTATAAAATTGACATATATTTATACTGAAATTATTTAATATGTAATCTTAAATTAAAAAAAAATTTATTAATAATAATCCGAGCATTTGCAATAATATGTTTTATATTTTAATACATTGCCTCATCTTTCTGTTTTCTAATTTGATTGTGTTGGTACATTGCAATAACAATTGTTGTTATTATTATTACATTACTATTCCCCAAGGAAAATTTTCTTTTATCGTATGTTCGATACGATGATCGAGTACGAAGGAAGGCTCTCTAAAGTTTGTCGGACGGCTTAGTGTCGTCATGCAGTCTCCCCGGTGAAAGAATGATCGTTAGCACGATTCGCGCGATTCGCCGAATCCTTTGGCCGTGTCGAATCGGATCGAGGGAGGAATGTGTCGAAGCCGATTTCAGCGTAATTTTTGGAAAGTACAGCCGGTCGCGTATCAACGCGCGCACACGATAATCCTCCGCGGCGACCATTGTCAACGTGAAATTGTATTTCGTCAATTAGATTTTCGGCGTTTACGGTTGGTTAATCCAACGCGCCGGGCCCACAATGGACGCACGCCACGTGGACAGCTGTACACGTCGCGATACATACTTCTGCTCGCGTCAGATCACCCACCCTCGGGGACTTCGTCCGATTCTCGCATTATTATAATGTGGCCTCAGGCCTAATTTTACCAGATCACGAACCCGTACCTAATTCATTGTCCGTATTTAGGGTCGCGACGAGTGCGAGATTAGTCAGTGGATCCGGATAATTGGTAGTGATTCTGCTTCGACTAATTCGCGATGATTGAAGTGGAAATCGTAGAATGATTTAAATATTTGTTTATTCCGATAGATTATATTAATCGGGATCGAACGAGAATTTTAGTATGATGTTGGTGATCTTGAATTTAACGATAAATATTACCAATCTAAATTAAAGCTTCAATTAGAAGAAAGGTTGAAATATATTTTTTCAAGCTATAACAAAATTAGCTTGTTATATACCAAAAGAGCAATGGTAACCACACCCCTTAAAATAAATAACATTTTATTATTTTTAACTTCCAAGTGTGTCAAAATGTAAATCAATCCATTTCTGTAATTAGTTTCAAAGTAAACAATACTAATGTATGCATTTAATAAGTTATAAACTAAATTTGAGTCAAATTTAATACATTTTTTGATTAAACTGTTTCCACTATTATTTTAGTTAAATTAATGTAATTTAGTAGAAGTAGTGACGACCTATGGAAACGATTAAAAATAATTCGAGGTGGGTAATAATTAGATGAATTTATAGTAAAATTTTTCTTGAGGCATACGGTTTCGTTATTTATCTTACTTACCTCGTTCGTAATTTACGGTAGCAGTATTCAACGCAATTGAGATATTAAATATCGAGATCGGATAAAAATTTCTCGAGAGAATTCCTCCGTTTCGACAGCGAAAGAAAAGCACCGGCGAGTCCTTCGGCAGCACTTTGCTCTTAATTGAAATGCCTTGAAGATCGTCGCCCGAACGGACGGCGGATTTGAATATTCCTTCAGCTAATTCCCGACCGACAAAAGATGTTATTCTCTCCCCTCCTTCGTCTTGAACTCGCGAACCTCTTCCTCGCTCTTTCGTCCCGTGTTCCCGGGGGAGTCGAAGTTTGCGCCGAGCGTCTTGGTTAATCACTATAATTGATATTCCGCTGATATCACCGTCGCGAGTAACGGAGTAACGCGGTAACGAAGTAACCCGATTAAAGGGGGCCTCTTATTGGCTCGCTCGCTCATTCTGTTGGATTGAATTATATTATTACCACCGGGATGAAGAGAGAGGGAGAAAGAGAAAACGGGTGAGACAGTTAGGAAACTGTCGCGAACTAGACAACGATCTTCGAATCGGAGAATACGACAAACAAATACCGATGAGATCGACATCGTATTCTCTAGGCTCATTGCCTTTGCTTGCAATTATTATTCGCTCGCAATTATTGCTCATAATGATTCACTCGATATAAATCGGTAGAGAACTTGAACGAATCGTTGCAGGAAGAACATATTTTCATTGAAAACTATAATGTATCCTGGGAGAAAAATATTTGGTATTTGTGACTAAATTACTTCATAACGTAACTATGTTTTTAGAGAAATTCCATTTTTATTACTGTTACAATGTTATAATATAATTACATTTTGAGTTCTGCCAGAAAGTATACAGTTTGTATCAAAAATTACTATAAATTATAGGCAATCATTGCTTATGCAACTGCAATATTGCAGCTATTATTTTCCTTACCAGTGATATAAAAAAGTATTATAGTTTAATGTAAAAAAATGAAATATGTAAAGATCAAAGGATAAACAGAAAAGATTTAAATGAAACATAATTGTGTCTCAACATAATATAAAACTGCACTGTAAATAGAAGTTACAGCTAATGCAAGCTCTTAGTTTCTTAGTAAAATACACATTGTTTTCAACATTAATTATTTGACAATAATAAACGATTTATTATTATTAATTATTTGTTCAAGTAATAATGCTTTGATTTACAATGTTAAATGATCGATAGCACAATACAATCTATCGTAACGACAGTATTATTCTTGACTATGACAATGTCGCTATTATCTTTGGAGTGAAATATGGAGCGGTCGCATTTACGAGCCGAAAATGATCATTATCCCGAAGCGACTCGCGCGTTTCCAAGAGCCGAGACAAAGGTGTCGTGACACCCGTTCTTTCCGGCAGCAGCGATTCGTTTAGCAGGAACAATGACGTATCGGCGACTTCCGGCACGCGGGGCCGCCCGCCGGAATCCTCCGCGCGCGGCGCACAGGACTCCATTGCGGCAGATCCTGGGGAACCGTATCACGCAAGGGCGGTTACGAGTACGGGCCGCTGATTTCCGACGTTAATGACATATTTGCGACAATAATGTTCTGTGTAAACGAGTATATTATATAATGGCGAAATGCGCCGCCGCGGGAAACCGAGAAGTACGCTCAGGCTCGGACTAAAAAAAAATATCTCAATAAAATAAAACATATATATATATATAAAAAAGAGAATAAAATTAAAATTGAATTTAACTTTCTTTTTTCTTTTCTTATGTCAATCTTTGAATCAAGTTTTACACATATAAATATAAGATATACACTAGATAATTCAATCACAGAAAAAATTTGAATTTTTATACAAAGTTTAGATTTTTAATTTTTTTAATGATATACTTATTATTATTGCTACACTTATTGCTGTATTATTATTCTAAATTTATAGTTAGGTACTTTAAAAGTACTTTAAAGTGAAGACTTCTCTAATTTCTAAAATAGTAACGCTAACGTCACACTGAATACATTGCAACTTGTAATTTTAAGTACAAAAAGATTATTATAAACTATTATTTACGTTACTACGTTATTAGATTTCAATATTTCTAACAATAAGATCTTTAATATATTACAATATTGGCAATTTTGAAATTACAAAGTTTACAAAGCGGTGAGCACATGTGTCAATTCGTAATTCAGCTAAAAAATTACAATTTGTGTAAAACAGAATAAAGAGGTATTCGGACGCGAATAATGTCGCGTTGCTTCTGATGTCATTCAGAAATTTCTCATTACATTGCCTGTCCAGTCCGACCCTGAATGCATTTATGAAATGTACGCGTGTGGACGTGCGCAGGTTGTTACATACCGGTCGTATACATATCGTGCACACGAAGTACTACTCGTGCGTGTACACGCACGGGCCGACACGCGTGCGTTTTCCTTGCCACGCCGCAACGTGGGTGGAAGATACTCACGGTCGCAGGAAACAGCGCATCATGGTAATAACCGTCATCAAACGACAACCACTTAGAACCAGGTCGAGTTCCACGTGGAAAATTCGTTGTTTTACATCCGAATGCAGGGGCACCGTGAATCGCTGAAAAGCAACACGAGAAAACAATTGCAAAGTTTATCAACTCTTTAATTTTTTTTACATTAAAAGAAGATTGCACAGCTGTTTAATCGTAATGTAATTTTTAATTGTTAAAATGTTAATAAATAATTAACAATGCATGCCATCATAATGCTGTAGGCAATCTTAAATGCAGTAAGAGTACAATATTTTATATTATGTCTATTATTTTTCCTAAAATTACTTGTTTCAGTCAATATAAAATATTGACAATATTTAGGAACAAATAATTTTTCTTTCTTTTCAAAATTATATTAATAGATTTTTCAGAATAGTTAAGTTGAAAATTGTTCAATAGGCTCTCAGAGATATTTTGTATTATATATATATATAGGTACCTTATATTTTTAAATAATTGATTTTAGAATCTGTTAGATTGGTTCCTGCTTTTCTCGCTATGTCTTTAGATAATCAAAAAAGGACTTGTAATCAGGACGCGCAAATAGGGTACTTTTTTTTATACAGATAAGTTTTTAGTCGAATTAGCTCAGATCCAAAAATATTGAGAAAAAGGTGATAATTTAATGACACACTTTGATTTAACGTTTATTGCCTTTTTGCGGGAATATCTGTAATTCCAAGCATGGAATGCTGTGTTGATTTTGTACCAGACATGCTCGTTCACGGACGCAGGAAACGGCACATCATGGTAATAACCGTCATCACACGGCGACCAGTTAAAGCCGAGATAGAAGATTCGCAGAAAATTCACCATAGCTATACGGTCAAACAATATTTCAAAATAATCTAACAGAAATATATACCCAATTGAAATAAGACAGTTTGAAATCTGTATATATATCTAACGGTTATTACGTAATCTGTTTTTTTTTATTAGAAACATACATTAAATTTTATGCATTTCTCATAGTAGAAGAAAGAGAAAAGGGAGTTAAAGAATTTAACTTTTTAACTGTATGCTAATCTAATAATAAGTCTTATTTCTTCAAGCATATTTAAATATAATTTCATATTCTTTAAAAATATATAACATAATTTTATTCAAATCCTACTTTCGTGCGTGGCATATCACAAGCAAAATTCGATAATAAACAAATTGTCTTTTTCTTATATCAGAATTAATATTACAATTCGGAAAGTAATTATAAAAGTAATAAATTAAGACAACGGTTGCGGTTAAACATAAAAGTCATCGACAAGTCTAAGAGCAGGTAGAAACGAATAAACTGATAAACCCATCGTTGGTTAATGTCACTGGTTGATTACGCGAAACTCACAAAGTGAATTTGATTTAACTGAAGCATCGTTCGCTAACGAGCGGTCGTGATGTTGGCGCGGCATTAAACTGTCCGCAATATCCGCCATTTCAAAACGGGCCGCGAACGAAATAGGGAAGAAAAAATGAGAGCGAGATAGAGAGAAACCTGAGGTAGAGAGAAAGAGAAAACGGGACGGACGGACGGACGGACGGACAGAGAAATTACAGCCGCATGCTGCATTCAGGAAACGGCGCATTCTATTGTACTTTTGTCATAGTTAAACTGTCAGGCCGATTCTGCGTCAAGCCAATTTATGCTCACGTGTCCCGATTCGCCGGCGATCCTCTGCTGCTACACGTACGGGCGCACGTTATGCTGCCCCGCATAATTCCACAGAATTTTCTGCGGCTGCATACGAGACGTAACAAAAAAGAAACGGCGAACAACGGCGCTCGACATTGCGGAACAATTTGCGTGGGTGCCAAGTGCTCGTTCACACTCACACGGGGATTCTTACGCAGGATCGCACAAATATTCGTATACCGTTCTATTGGATTAGTAATTTGTGAAACTAACCAAATATCCTATAATAAAAAGGAATTACTTTAATTCTTGCTTCCAAATTTGTAGATATAGACATACAGCGTTTTAATCAATTTCCATTTAAATATAGAAATTTTTATCTACTATTTGTACAATATTATGTATACAACTGTAAACATATAACAAATGCTGTAACGACATAATTATAAAAAAAGTACTTGTAACACCTCTCGATCACAAATATTCAAAACATTTAACAAATATTCAAGATATTTAACGTTAACACACGTTTAAAAAACATCTTAAAAGAGTTATAAAGCTATTTTAAATATTTATTATTTCTTTGATATTTCTTTTGTATATTTCTAATAGGATTTTAACGAAAAATGTTCGAGTAACGTTTTAAAAACATGAAGAGAAGAGGTCACGAAAGAATGATATAAAAAAGTTATGACGACAATTTGCATAATGTCGAGTAAATTAATTAGCGCATTGCTACCTAGCGACGATGATCACATCCGAGCGAGCCCGATTCGTTTGGAACCCGCGAAGTTTATTCCAGCTTAACGATCGCCGCTCCCCCGGACGGTTCGCAAATCGCAAGAGGCCGGGACTCGGCAGCGGGCAATTAGCGTAATTAAATAATAATTGAAAGGAGAGAACGGTTGGTCGAGAGCTAGTAATCGAGCCACGCCCCAGGCGTTCGTGATATGCCGACCAATCAGGCAGGACGACAATTTCCTCCCGACTTGTCTTGATCGAAACTTCATAAAGAGTGTGTTCTTCCAACAAGAGCACTCTAAATCCAATAAGCTTCATTCGCGATCCTCACGGTCGCTAACTAGTTGAACTGAACTTTTTAAATTATGCATTAAGTAATGATCATAGCTTCATAACTATGTCTATTGATCGTCGCATTTATTATGAACTATTCTAAAATTAATAATTATGACTGTTACGTTTGATCGATAGGCGATAAATAAATGAACGATTTAATCAAACTATCTTTAACTTCTTCTAACTGAACTTTAGACATTCGTATAAATAACACAATTTATTAATTTAGAAATTAATTAATTTCGAATAGATTTAGCTTAATGTTTAATTAACCATAAAAGTTTTAAATATTACTTACAAAAAATATTAATTACAAATTTTAGTGGAGAACAATTCACAAAAACATTTGTTGTAATTTATTCGCAAATATCTTTTATGATTCAATTTCCTTGCAGTTATTAAAATACGCTTCATTATTTGGAATTCGATGAATTTGGGGAGGATGGAGGGGAGATTTACCTCTATTATGTATTTTAAATTACTCCCTCGATAATTGCAACATCGGGAAAGTATCGGAAATACGAAACGATCAGCAAAGACTTTCATTCGCGGCACGTAAGCAGGCAATTAGTTGAGGCGCTAAAATATTCTATGGTTTCTAAGGAAAAGTGGTTTATACGTACTTAAATATAGGCTATTCTGGTCAGCCGACGCTTTCGATGGACGCGATGTACATGAATAAAACATTATTTCAAGGGGTTCAAGAAACAGACAAGCTTTGAAAAACACTACTCCTCAAAAGTAATGTAATTCCTTCCGCGCGTTAATAGCTACGTAATATCACGTTTACATCATCTAAGTATCATGTATATCTAGAAATATTGCATTTTCCTGATAGTTTATGTATTTAGAGTCGATATATTCTTTTTAAATAAAATTTTATGACGGAAATGTCAATAAGTGTCTCATCCGTTAAACCTCAAACTTAACTATCTTAAATAATAATAAATAAACGTAATAGTGCTTGAAAATTATAAGATTAACGCAAACAATATTATTAAATACGAAGATCCGTTTTGACTAAATATGGCCTTCTTCGTTATTTGTGTTAAATATCTTAATAGTACATTTTTATTTGTTTAGATTTTTCCCCATTTCCCAATTTCGCGATGTCACATAATTTAATAATTCTGTATTATTAACGTTCAAATAGCGGTTTTTTAAATGTAATATTTATAGATAGAAAAATTTACTGTGAAATAAAACTGCGTTTCGTGTATCATATATCATATTGATAAATGAGTGATATTACTTAAAGTGGGTCGGAAGAACAATTCGAGTAACATCCATTGGTTTTAAACGTGTAATGAAATAAATGTGTAACGACTATCGCAAAGGGTGGGCTTCGACATCTAGACACCCGGTTCAGGAAATTACGTTATGCCAGCGGGATGTCTGTGATTGTAGTCGATGACGTCAGCAGCATCGGTCGTATAATGGAATATTCCAGTGTATGGCGTGCATTAACAAATTCTATTAACAGATTCTATCAAAGCGTTCGTTGAAGAGTTTACCTTCGTATAACGCGAACATAATGATCCGAAATTCTTGAAAATTATTGTCATAAAAGACCATTTATATGAAATAACTTTGCATTACAGCAAGAAAATATTTTAGGATCATTTAACATCTAGAAGAATAATAAGCAGAGAGTTTCTTTGGAAACGTTAAAATTAACATACTAGAATTAGGTTTTCTTAGGTACCTCAAAAATGTGTCTTCTTCTTATTTTTCTTCTTTTAACTATAGTTCATAACATAGCAGGAAAGGCGACGAGTGCCAATTAAAAGAAGAAAAATAAGAAGACACATTTTTGAGGTACCTAAGAATAATTCTAGTATTTTAATTTTAACGTTTCCAAAGAAACTCTCTGCTTATTATTTTTCTAGATGTTAAATGATCCTAAAATATTTTCTTGCTCTAATGCAAAGTTATTCCATATAAATGGTATTTTATGACAATAATTTTCAAGAATGAAAATTGAAAAAAAAATGAAAATTGAATGAAAATTGAATGAAAATTGAATGAAATTTTCTGACTATAGTCAGACGCAGTAATGAAATTAATATAACAGAGTAATAAAAAACAACGTCTGAATACGATTGCTCGATCGCAGTCGATCACACTTTCAAAAATTCCAAGATGAGCATTTCTGCTTTCGAACTCTTATATAATGTGTAAAAATAACATAAAGGTGAAAATACCCCATTGTCAGTTGCTCGATATAGCGATCTTCTTCATGAGAATATACAAGGATAATTACCGTTGTATATATATATTCTCACGGTTAATTGAGTTTTATTGACGTTATATCATTTGAATATACGGAAATGCGATCGCTGCTTATTTCCCGGTCTTAAGTTTCTAAGGATTTCACGGGCTCGGAGCCCGGGCTCATTTCCCGGGAGAAAAACGGAACGATAAAGTGTCTTCACGACCATTTTGGTGGCGCGGGTGGCAGGGTGTGGGTATAAAGTATACGCTCTCTTTTCTAGTGTCTCGGTGATTGCCGGAGTGCCGAAGTACCCGAGGCGACGATGACGACGGCAACGACAGGCGATGGGTGGGTGGATAGGTGGCCTCGTGTGTGCGGTCTGTGTGCGTGTGGCTCTTCGAGCGGCACCAGGATCTTCCAATGAAATCGCAGCGCATATATATATCGGGTGGTACGACCCGGCGCAGACGCATTAGACAAGCTGAACCGAGCGGGAGGGTGCGTACTTCCACCCTCTCGACTTGGTGTGGCGGTGCCGTCGCCGTCGCCGCCGCGGCCGGGGTGTGAAAATCAGGAGCGCGAGCTGCGGAGGAGCGAGATGAGGGTGGCGGGGGAGTGCCGGCAATGAGTGAGAAACTGAAACACCCTCCGGGGTCCAGTGGACTGCGGGAAGAGGGGGGTGGGAGGGGGAGCGGGAAGAGGGTGGATGAGGACGCGGGGGATGGTTGGCGGCCGCTCGAGTGAGAGGGAGAGATTGCCGCCATTTTACAGTGGCGCGGATCTGCATAACGATCAGAGACTGTCGTGTTTATCAAAGCTTTTCTCCGCCATCTGCATAATTTTCTGCCGCGTCGGGGATGGCGAGAAGGGGTGGCTGGGAGGGAGTGAGAACGACGCGACGGGATAGAGAGGTGGTGAGGGGGGGGTGGATACTCTTACTCTCCATTCTCGAGTGCATTTTATGTGCACGACTTATGAAACTTTAACGCCCTTACGAATAAATTACGCGGGTAAGCACCAACCGCTGCAGTACCCTCCAAACGCGTGATTGAGCCATTTGCATTCGAAGCAAAAACAGAGTTAGTAAAAAAATATATATATATATATTCGGCCTTAAATGTAGGAGCTATCTCTATGTAAAGCTTTGATCTCGTTTTTAGCACCTGATAAAACCGATGTTAAAACATTTTTATTCATCGCGCGTTGTCTGAGGAACATATAAAACAATTTTTCTTAATCTTTACAGTTTATGTTTTAGGAAACATTTTGTAGTTGAAAGAGGTAAATATTAAAATTATATGCCAATATCTAGACTAAAATATATTGGTATGCAAATTTAATGTGAGGGTAACAGTTATCTTTGCACATTCAAAAAGATATCTGATTTCAACACACCTTTCGATAAAGTGATTAAGCAGAATCTAACTTGAAACCTTTTTTATCAAGTATCGAGAACACAAAAATCGATCTTTGTCGAAATAAGCCGTCAGTCGAGGACATATGCGTCACGGCATCACAGGCGAATTCCCAGAGCAACCGTTGAGGAAGAAAAATATTTAGTGACAGTCCCCACATACCGAAGGGGTGGGGTACCCGTTATTAGGGCTCTTATTAGCCCAGCATATGGACCAGAAGGGCAACTTCAGATAGTGATCGCGTCAGTTCGGCCCTTCTAGCGATCGCAGATACATACAAGCGGCAGTTTACAGTAACAGGTCCTATTTCAAGGGATTACAGATAGTCGTAATCTGCATCGGCCATCTTCCGCCTTTCGATCCGCCAAGAGAGAAATGCAAATGCGCGCTTCTTTCCGACCGCAAGGGACGAAGGAGAAAAAAAATGAAATAAAACCGCGACGAGAGTAACATTACACTTCATCCCCTGTGGTGTATCGTTTCGCATATTCCGAGATCCTCGATCGCGACGATAAAACATACTTGATATTTCATAACGTCATCGGGCAATACGAAACGCTTGTCACTTGCGAAAACTGGTGCGTCATATTTTAGATGAATCGTGCAACTTTGTAACTGGCAATAACTCTTGTAATTTTTACTCAAAGGTCCATATTCACATCTCACTTTTATTCATAAATGTGCGCATTTATCGATAAAAATTAAGTATGAACTCGGACCTAAAAGTTAAAAGATAAAAGAGTTCTTTGTGCAAAAAGAGAAATATTTTAACGATCTCTATTTTTGTAATTCTGTATTTTCATCCACTATAAAACGTATTTATATCATAATAGATAAAAATAATATTTCAAGTAGTATAATATCGTTTTATACTATATGTATAAGAGAATGTGAAATAAAAACCTTTTGTTATATTATAATACATTCGAATTCAGGACTTCCTTTTTGTCGATATAAAAAAAGCATATATAAAGTGAATAATCAAACATTGTGAAAGTAACATCCTGTGGTTTCAGTGAGACTATAAAATTTTAAATAGATACATGTTCGTAATGTTTGATTATTCACTCTGTATATGTTTCTTTTATATCGACAAAACGGAATCTGGAATCGAAGCTTGACCAGTCATTGTACGAAAAGGTGTCGAGATCCCTAATATACATATAATGGCGTGAACAAATTCAAATTAAACCACTAGGGTGTTTATCGGTGAACCCGAACGAACGAAACGGTCGAACGGTTACCGCGTTAGTTCACCTGATTTGGAGGCTTAATGAGCCCGTTGACACTTTGATGCAGGGCGTACCGCGTGTCGCCAGGGAATTGCCAGCTCAATAATTCAGAGCCGGCCGTAATGGAACTTGTCCGCGGGACTCGATCTATCATAGGAAATTGCACGGAGCCCTTTTACCGGCGCTCATAAGAAACATACATAT
Organism: Trachymyrmex cornetzi; assembly: GCF_001594075.2. Taxonomy (NCBI): domain Eukaryota; kingdom Metazoa; phylum Arthropoda; class Insecta; order Hymenoptera; family Formicidae; genus Trachymyrmex; species Trachymyrmex cornetzi. Next base: position 312,070 of record NW_017296580.1, on the reverse strand, counting down.
TAGAGGAATAACGGCCAGCTCGCTCGCCTCGCTTGCTCGTAACCCTCTCGTCTGTCGTTTCGCCTTCCGAGAATTGATTAGATCCCGGAAATCAAACGGACAAACGTGTGGGTGCACTCCCGCGCGCGCAGACTCGTCTTTGCGAGTGTGAGTACATGCGTGTGCTCACACGAAGGACGGCATTCTCTCTGCGGAAAATGTAATATCGGTGAAAAATGCAATAATATTATTGACACACGCAATGTGACACCCTCGCAAATCATAACACACGTAGTTTGAATATATCTAATTCTGCCCAAAGTCTATTGAAACAATAATAAGATATAGAGATAATCATTCAGAAGTCATTTTAAGAAAAATTATAATGATGTCATTCAATACACATTTGACGACGATTTTGTGATACATTCTTAACTAATAATCATTTTTAAGTGATTTATTAGTCAAAATTATTAAAAAATTAACATGTCAAGAATTCATCCCAAAATCATCGTTAAAAGTATATCGAATGACATCATTATGACATATTTTTGCTAAAATTCTACCTGATGTCATCTTGATCTTGTTATAATGTTATGTTTTACCTAAGTTAGTTTCTACGAAATCTTAGATTTTTCCAAATGTTCAGATCATTCGAGAATGACGTATTTTGAAAAAATCTTTTTATAGCCTTTTGCTACAAGAAAATCGAATCGGAATCGACGAAAGCGTCCGCATGTGAAAAGACGTGGAACGAAACCGGAGCGCCTTTCTGTAGCGCGCTCCATCTCGACCGAAGCCGAAGTCGACCAGACTTTAGCGACGCAGCTCTCCGCCCGTCGACAGCGCGAAATGCCTCGGCATCAAAAGCAAAGCTCAGAGGCAATCATGAGCTTTCGAATGCAAAACAGCAGCTTTCGCCTAGCGGCACTCGGCACTTTTACATTTAAATGTAAACTTGCTGAGTGCGCGCCGCAGAGCCGCCTCGCCGTATCCTCCTTCCCCTTCTGGGGCAGCTTCCAACCCCTTTCCGCTCTCTCCTATCACCCTTCCTCCATTCTCTCCCTCCCTCCCCTCCCCCCCCCCCCCCTCCCCCCCCCCTCTCTCTCTCTCGCTTTCTCTATCCTCCTCCCTGCCGAGGACGTAGGCGATATGGCGGAGGTGCCTGGATTTAATATTTTACACCTCAAATGTTCGGCGCGCGCGCGAGAAATGCAAAACAGCCCGACAGCCACCCTTCTAGTACCTTTCCCCCGCGTTCTCGTTCCCATCCTCGGCATAGCCATCCACAACGACTCCCCCTTTCAGCACGGATTGGATTTAAAACGCGCTAATTTGTCGAGCACGACACGACCCACGCTTACAGACTCTTACGTGTGGCCCGCGTGGGTTTCGCGCGCGCGCCACACGAACGCGTGTATATATATATGCGCGGAGCGCGACGCGGGTGTGTGCATGGGCCACAGTGGGCCGCATCTAAATTTAAAATCTGCTTTGCATAATGCCCGACCCCGTCGCTGCGCCCGTCGTCGACCCCGGGACCGCCTAATTGCGGGCTCGTTCGAGCCTCGTGTCCCTTCGACACCTACGGCGGCAGTCGTTCCCGAAAAACCGGCTCCTTCCGCCTCTGTCCCCGGCTCACTTCCGTCGCTTTGAATCGCCGGGTGAGATAATGTCAGTGTCTTTCTGTCTTTCGACGGCATATGATCGATACATGCCCCTCTGCATGCGAGGCGAAAACTCGAACGTTAAATCATCGATGCCTGCTTACTTAACATCTAGATTCTTGTGAATTTCACAAGTGTTAAGAATAAAAAATCATTAAGAATAAGAGAATGCCATAGCGAACTGGAGAACGTAAGACGTAAGCAGTTAAGCCAAATGTAAAGACCGTGAGGCAATAATGTAAGCAAATCTAAAATGTTGATTTGCTTACTGCTTACATTTTACTGCTTGCGTTTTTATGTACCATAGCATTCAGGTTGAGCTTGATACACGTGAAGCAAGTAGCATAGTGCAGCCATAGATGTAATAAGAGCTATGGCACACAGAAAAACGTAAGCAGTAAAACGTAAGTAGTGAGCGAATTGGCCAATCATAGTGGAAAACGTAAGGCAATAATATAAGCAGTAGCAAATCAAACGCATGTTGATTTACTTACTGATTAGGTCTTACTGCTTTTTCTATGTGTGCCACGGCCTTAAGAATAGACATTTCTATGAATTATCAGTATTGGTTTAGAAAATATGTAGTAAAGCATTGAGTTGAAGAGAAATACTGATATGATTCAACACATTGCATTTTTTTTTTTCTACTCCAAATACAGATGCTACTTAATTGTGAGATTAGAGAATGCGCAGTCTATTCTTTTATACATGTATGAACAGCTGCATCGATATTTTCCTTACTATACTCTTTCTTGTAAGCGAGATTGCTTTGTCTAACAAAAACTAAAATGGAATTATAATTTATTAATTGTTAATAAATTTTAATATCGCATAATGTGGAAAGCGTTTTATTGTGTTTCAAGAAGAACAATTAGATTATTGTCGGCATCGATTGGAATAAACGAGAGTAGAAGTGTATCAATAACAGTGTTTACATGAAATTGTTGCCAAACATTTCTAGCAGTGCTCTCATTGCGATTCAATTCGCACGCACGCGCACTTGAGCGATCGCGTGAAAGCCTGGTAGCGATTTTTACGCTAATTTCCAGCATAGCATCGCGCGTAATGGCAATGCGCCATTGAATGGTAATTAAAATTGCCGCTGAATATTCAGAGCGACCGCTTTAAAGGTGAATTTGCCGTCGGACACGGTACGCCGCCCCATAATTTACATCCATATAAGTGCGTCATTGGCGCGCGATATTGCGCGGCCAATTGCCAACAATTACCAATTACCAATTACGTAGCGCGGTAACGAGGCGGAGCGCGTGCAATTGCTCAAACCGCTGCAAACCGACGTACGTGCGAGAACGTCGATGCCTCCTTGCTCCTCGAGGCCGGAAGTCGATCGAAGGAAACTCATTTCGAACAGTTCTTTCCTGGCGGTGGATAACGATTGCGGCAATTTAGTCCGACGTTGCAACGTAATCTAAACTGATACGTCGAGTATTATACGCCGATACTTCGTACAGATCAAGATACAGTATTTCCCCGTAATTGAACACAAAGAAACAAGTTGTTTCTCCTTTACGGAATAGCGTAGCGTATCATTTTCAAGTGATTACGACGAATTGAAGCCAAATATTTGCTTCTACATTTATCCGAGATTTTATGAACAGTAGAATACAAACTATTTGATTTCAATTCTTTGAAGCAATTGACAATTTTTATCTCTTTGATACTGAGATCTAGCTTTATTCATATAAATAATTGATAATTTTACTATGCAGTTCTAGTAACTTTAACATTATTGACAGAGTACGTTGACATTACTGAACATTAATATTGATTACTTTGATTCCATTAAACTACTGTTATTATCAAATCATTGCAAGCTTTTCCATGTCGATTGTCATATAAAATAGAATTGTTAATGCTTGGTAAAATTTCAATATACTAAATATATACTCTAAAATTGAACTCAAAAGAATTTAAAAATAATATTTGTTTTGTTATGCTTTGATTTATCGTTTGGTTCTTAATTAAAAGAAATTTTATTAATTATAATTCTTTCTTATTAATTTCATTTTTGTTATATTTTTCATTGTTAAATAAAATTTAAAAAATTTGAATAAATAATAATGCATCTTGTATATAACTATTTGTTCTTTTTCTGATTTGCAATCTTACTTATTATAATTTAAAAGCTTACTAGCTTGATATGGAGAGTTTATAAACTGGTGATATATAACTGGGAAGGGGGTGATTCTAAAACATGAAAGAATAAATACAAAACATAGAAGAAATTTTTTTCATATGAGGTTTTGTTTTCAAGAAAATCGATTATATCTTTAAATATTCGCTTGAAATGTATTTAATTAATAAATTAAAGCATGAGGACATGTTAGAAAACGTTCATAAAAATTTACTTTGAAGAACAAATTGCGTATTTGATAGAATAGGCAACATTTTCAATAATTTATAAAGTAATAAAATTTATCATCTGTAAATATCCTGTTTTTATTATGTATTCTCGATTACTCAGTACAATACAAATATAAACATGAGACACTATATATGAACATGAGATATAATAGTCTATAACAAGTTAAATCGAAATATAGGTTACGATCCACTTGATGCTACAAATGCTTTGAAGTATTCTTTAGTTTATCAGCAAAATTCTTTTTTCTGATTAATCAACCGAATACTTTGAAGCATTTATAGCGTTAAGTGGACCGCACTTATAATTAAATGCACCCATATTCAGTGAATATTTAAAATCGATTTTATCGAAAACAAAGCTTCATATAAAAAATTTTATTCTCCTTTTTCGACTTACTTTTTATGTAGAATCTAGAATCATCTTCTTTCTGGTTGCATCACTAATTCACAAACACTGTGTATTTTTACTTAAAAAATAATTTATTTATTAAATAAATAAAAAAATTATAATCAAAAGGAGGCTGTAAATCGATTACCTAATTATTGAATCAAATTATATAAATTATATGTATAATAAAATTGTGTATATGCATGAATAAACTCAATAGGTGTCAAGTAGTTCTTTTTGTAGTAGGTATACAATAATAAATAAATATGTATGTTTCAACAGTATTTTTGCACACGCCAGTAACATTTTCATCCCTTTATGGGGGTCGCGCACCCGGATGTGATCATTGTACCCCGCTGTCCAAGGAAAAGTTCGTCACGGCGGTCACGACCGAGGTCGTTCCGCGATATGTGCTTAATGTACTATTAAACGCAGCCATTGTGTCGGCGACTGTCCATCGCGCTCACAAATTTACTTCCGCCCCACCCCCGTTCGTCGTGTAGGTCCATCCTTACGGCCTTCAAGGACGAAGATAAAGAAAACGAGCACGTGCCATCCTCATTCCAACGAAGAAGATATATACCAAGATTCTCTTTGCCCCGTGTTCACCAAACCTCCGGTCATCAGTCGCGTTTTCGAATTTCCATTCACGGGGGAAACAGGGAAAAAATCGTATATCTCGCGGGACAGAAGCAGCATTCATATGCTAAGGCGTTTGGCCGAAATCCCCGAACGATCCTTGCAGAACGAACTTTCTGACATATAGGATTTGCGCAATTTTATTTCATTTTCTATAAAGTAAAATTTTATTTTACTCTATACTTTTTTTGCGAAGTTTATTTATGGACTATTTTTTTTACATTTATCGACATTAAATGTCGGGTTTGTATTTTTGTATTCTTAATTGTCCTTGTAATATTCACTTTTCAATTAATGCCAAACAAATTAAAGTTATGTCTATAAATCTTTAAGATTTAATTAACATTCTCCTTTCTTGTAGTTATGTAAACATAATGAGAATCATAGGAAACTTTATTAAGCAGAATTAAACAAAAAAAACCGATAAGAGAAAATTTCTTTATCAATAATTTTAATATGCAATCCTGGCGCATTTCTAATCAGTTTTTTAGATGTAGTGGATTTTCTATTTATATACTTATTTATTTGTAAATATGGAGTTGTGCCGAAAAATCGTGCCTATTGATGAAATTGCTGATAAGAGAAAAATAAACAATGTTATAAAAAAGCCATGGGAAAAATGATATCTCTCTCTCCCAAAATATAGTATGGTGATGATTGAATATATGTTAAGCTCACTAATTAAAAACCGTATGTGGAAATTATCTGTACTATAAACAGAATGTCTTGCCAATATTAAACGTTTACAAATTTTTAATTTCCTAAGGAAATCTGACACATATGTATTCCGTAACGAAAAAAAATCTATCCTCAGAAAGCTGTATAAGCCGTAATAGCAATCTGATGAGATATGATCATTGCGATGAAAGTCCAATATGGTGTTGCAATTTTTATTTTACCATAAGTTATTGAATCTTACAAATTTCTCAGAGTTGTTCAGCAGACAATCACCGAATAAAGGCAAAGCGAAGAACGCTAATGTAGCACTGCAAATTACTAATGTAGCCGTAATTACAGGGTCGATGATGAATCGACTTTCATGAACGGGAAAAGATGAACATACTAAAGGAAATTGAGATTTACGCACGGAAGTTTATTCAGCAAAGTTTATTCGCTGAACATATTTTTAATTATTAATTATTTGGTATTAAATATTAACTTTTTATTATAGCAATATTAATTTTCTAACACTCTCTAGTTAATATGCTTAAGCTTAATTACGTGATATTATTTTTGACAATCTACAATTTGACTGACCATTTATTCTGTATCAAAATTAATCTATAACTTTTTTATTTTTATGAAATATAATTGCTTAAATTTTTCGCATAATTACATTGCTTTCTATGCACGATCGTAACAATCGTGGTACGAACGATCGGAACGATTGACAGCTTTCGGTTGAGTACATTAAGAATTGCGTTGTCGAAGACGCGGTTTCCTCTCGTTGGACTATAAATTAGTAATCTCGGCTCAACGTTGCGAATATCAATTTAGTGGCGTGCGATGCGCGATAAAACAGAAATAAGGGAGCCGGACGGTCCGCGACGGCGCATCGAGAAGAGTGCATACCTCTTGCCACCGTTACTGGCAGTTTCCTGCGATAACCCCAGCATTATACTCATCCCCGGTGAACGGGACGGGGAATTCACAATGGTCCACAATGACTGGGCCAACATTACGAATTAGGCTCGGTTACGCGTTTATTGCCGATTCCGGTTCGGGCCAGCGGCGTCGGTGCGTCCTTCCCCGCCGACGCGCGACGTCGAGGCGAATCGACGGCCGGGCGTCGCGCCGCTCGACACCGACGCCACTGCCGAGACGAGAAGTATTAGCATTGGTTAGCTTTATGGGGCGTTCAGTTCCGCCGTTCTCTCTCGGCTCTGACTCCGGACTTCGTGGCCCTCACTCATTCGCGAGAGTGAGATGAAGGGAAAAGGAGACAGAGAGCCGCCACGGTGCACAGATCAATAAAATCTGTCTGTCTAGAAAAGTAATGCCAAATTGGCTCTTCGCTCTCCCAGCATGTATAAATGCCACAAAGAAAGCGGAACAACGAGCGATGGTTTAAATTTCGCCGATTTCAACATGAAATTTTGGCTACTCGTGGAATTCTGGGAATGACTATTTGGAAAAAATATTTTATTAAGAAAGAGAAGAAAATTAAATGTATATTCTGTCTCTCTCTTGTGTGTCAGAACAATCTCCTTGAATGAATAAAGAACGTGACAAAATACAAAAATATGATTAATTAAAAACAGAATAATAACATCTTGAGGGTGTCTCAATAAGAAGAAATTAATTACTGTCGAATTTAGATAACGTATGAATATCGTGGAACACTGCGATTCTTACCGGGTGCGTGTGTTTTTTGTATAGAATTATTAGGACTCTTTTTTTCTCTGTTTCTCTTTCTTTCTTCTCATTCTCTCGTTGTGGTGACTGGCGAGAGTCCGAGAGGGTGGAAATTGGAGCGCGGTAATTATTAATCAATTTCCGTATTAATTGTTTTCTGGGCGGCGAGCTTAAGTGGTATGTTGTGTTCTGGTTCTTGGCAAGCTCTGCCCCGTAACCAGCTAAAGTGTCATGTGAGAAGATTAATTACGTCGCGGCTACGTTTTATGTGTGTCATACGAGCGGGTACTCTCTTCTTCGGCCGCTCGATACAACTCGAAGTAGGCGAGGTCACGTAAAATCTGTTTTGAAGGAAATCACCCAGAAGGACGGTAAAGTTTTGAAGTGCAGAAATATGACTGGCTAGAAAGATTCTGGAATGGCAACTCCCGGATCAGAATTTATATCAGATATGAACAATAAATACATATTATATAATATGAATATTAATAATCTACTATGTTTAATCCATTTATGCATTTAATGCCGCTAATTGTAAATAACCTTTCAAAACGATGTTTCATTGCAATATTAAAACAAACAATTGATGTTTTGTATTGTATTTTGTATTACAATGTACAATGCTACATATTTCTTTGAAACGGGCAAACGCTGATTAATTATGACTTAAAATAAAGAGATAAAGGGTTGCAATACTTTTAGCAACTAAGCATGAATCCCGTAAGACGAAGGTCTCATTAAGCTTTCTGCAGAAGGCAAACATTTCTTCAAACAGACGTGACTCGCCGATCGTACTCAACAACCATCCGGTTCCCTTCGTTGCACGGGGAATGAGTAAAAAAGGGGTACATGAAAATAAAAGAGATCCGCGGGAATGAGATTTCGCCAGTAGTACTCCCGTTCCCGAGCCACGAAAGAGCCAAGTTAGTTTTATTTTACAATCCATCGGCTGCAGCGACACGCAGGGGTGGTACCCCGGTCCTTCATCGGTAACGCAGTTGAGGAATAAGAGGAAAAGAGAGATCGAAAGGGAAACGGGAAGAGCGAAAGAGAGACAGAGAGAAAGAGACTGAGGAATCCTTCAGGACGGTTGGACGGGCGTCGCGACGGGGGTGGAACGGCTGTCAACTAGTGTTTTAAAAGTTTGCGACAGCCTACAAATTGACTCGCTCAGTTCTTTTTAAAAGCAGCGGCAACCAACCACGTCGCGCAACCCGCTTTCTGTCTGTCCTCGCCGCCAAGACCGTGTCGACGACTGAAAAATCCAAAAGTATTACTCCTCGTCACGAGGGAAAGATAATTTAACAAAATATCGAACAGATCATTTAACAAAAACATTTATTTTTTTTTTGTCTTACTTTAATGGATATATTACTTGCTTTAGGTTACTTCCTTTAGCAACAGAAAATTCATTTAATTTGATAAACAACTAAGAGTCAATACGTGGTTAAAATTAAAAACAGAGAATTATTTGAAAGACATAAAACCACAACGCAAGATGTTAGACGCTATTATTTTATATTTCAATCGAATTACATTAATCTTTCAATTAATTACACTTGAGTAAACGTTTCGGTCTTCCATTAGACCATCTTCACTGTTTATTCAAGTGTAATCAATTGAAAGATTAATGTAATTCGATTGAAATATAAAATAATAGCGTCTAACATCTTGCGTTGTGGTTTTATGCCTTTCAAATAATTCTCTGTTTTTAATTTGATAAGTTGTGTAATTTATAAAAAAATATTTGTTTCTAATAATTTTCTGGAAATGAAATTATAAATAGAAATAGAAATTTCTTTTATTAACAATTTATATAACTGAATATAATAGTAGATGTTAACAAAGTCTCGCACGTATATGAACGTTTCAATTAAAATTAATCAAGATTTATAACGAAACATTTATCTGTTTCTAGAGATGGAAATAAAAAGAGTAACTTATCAAACAGAATTTTAAATCATCTCACATTTACTTTTGAAATGATATGAAATTCAATAATATAAAGATTGCTCCTTACTTCTTTCCAATATATACATATAAATAACAAATAGATGTTATATGTGCTATTATTAGAATATATTTTCTTGAAAACACATAATAGATATGTCATATGAAATCGATACGACAAAATAACTCCAATAAATTGTATCGAGAGCTTTTCTCTATCATCTATTGTATATTTGATCACCATTCTCAAGAGTATTGCGAAAAGTTGTGGCCATTCTCGGACAAATCGACCTCTATCTAAAGAGACGGTCGATCCTGTATTGCGAATATGCTTGCGTACAATTCGAATCCAGGAAGTTTAAAAGTATTTCGACGTAAAACGCGGCCATTTCTCATATTTTCTATGCAAGCACGCTCCGCCGGGGGCGCATTTGATACACTCTATTAGTTGCATCTCCCGACTGATTTATGAAGTTACTCTCCGCATTATTATACATTTCCCCCGTTTCGAAACTGGGATTTACCGCAGCGAAGTTTAGTGGCTCGCGTATATTCCATTAGGCAAGGAAGATCAATAGATGTTCTGCCGGCTTAACATCTAAATTCTTTGAAATTTTGTATATAGCGTACGAATAAAAACATTATATAAATATAATACGAATAAATATCATAATCTTTGAAAAATCACATATTTTTGGATCAAACATTTCTACATGTCTTATTTGAAATTTATATATTATTTCAGACACGTTTCATTAAATTTACTTTCATTTAATATGTCCTTATTAAAATTTTATATTTTATTTTATCAATTTCTTTTCGCGCACACGTGATAATTAATCTTTACACATTTTATGTAAAGATTAATTATCACGATTAATTACTAACAGGACCGAATATTTTACACTTCAATCAATTGCCAAAATAAATACCAAAGCAAAAATTATATTAATAAAGTAATATAATCCTATTAAATCTTAAAGAAATCTTAGAGACAAAAGTTTTTACGCAGTTAAACGTGAGAGATGCGTTTATAAGTAGATATTTATTTATATTACAAAATTAGTTGGTTCATATTTAGTAAATAAATATATATGTTTAGAGCGCGTCTTAAGCGGCTCCTAGACAATCAATGTCATTACACAATATTTGATATTGCACAATATTATTGATCGTCTAGAAGCTGTACTGAGCTTCTAGATAGTTTGTTTTAAATTCTTTAAGAAGAACATCGATAATATTGTGCAAAATAGTTGTACTATAACATTGAGCGTCTAGATACCGCTTTGTAAGTTATAATAATAATGAAGTAATAAGAAACTTCTCAGTCTTCTTCTCATACAGTTCTGTAAATATCATCCTCAATCCTATAAGATCTGGCAAGTTTACCTTAAGTGGCAAGTCTAGCTATCAGGATAGTTTTGGGATTGTTCATGCTTCTTCATGGACTTCCTGCTAAATAGGCAGAATCGTCGACGGATGCGATTGTTCAAACATTGAAAAATTTTGCGAGAGGAAGGACGGTGACTTCGGATTGCTACTCGTGGACGTTGATACAGTATTTAACATGAACGATTCACAATTTGCATCTCTACCTCGCTCGTTGTACCATTGATTTCGGGCTGCTTCCACGATTATCCAGAAATACACGCTCAACACTGTAATTATTGTCAATCATTTTGTACAAAATAGGCCATATTTGTTTTTTGGTTTAGTAAAATCAATTTATCTTTACGACAGGTTTGGTAACACAGATCATTAAAGATCATTCATAGCGCTAGATGGATAAATATTTCTCTGTTAATATACTTTCGTTAAGATTTCTTTTTGGGTAAAGTTGCTTTGATAGTAATTCATAAGAATATATTTTTTCGATCTATTTATATTATCAAATAATTTTCAAACTTTTATTTTAAGAACAAATTAGATAATAGCGTTTGTTTGTGTTTAATCAATAGACTTCACAAAGGTAATTCGGGATATAGGTATATGTATTCAGAATTCAGTTATCAGAATACAATATTTACATGAAATCATAAAAAAAGGTTGGAGTACTTACTCAAATAGAGACTGCATATCGTAGTATACCAAAAATATAAGGTAGTTCGTTGATCATATATTATATGATTGCATAGCGACACAGTCTGATCTATTACGCTACCCATTTGTAAATACATCCAAGGCACGGCGGCTGTATGTCTCTTCTGTGAACGTACGCGGAAGTTAGCGTGGTCGTTAGCGAGTTGAGACAAGGCTGTTACGTGCCCAAAATACATCTCGCGGATAAAGAATGTTTGACGAATTTGTATTCGATCGGCGATATCGCTACGACCTTTATCGTAAGAAAACAATGAAAATCGTATACTTCGCTTACGAACAGAGTATTGTAAAAAAAATTCTATACTTTGCTACTAAATATTTTGCGAAGAAAGAAATTAAAAGGTTCGTAAAATTTCTCGGAATACTTATCGGAATTTAATAATTTCCAAAATTAACTTAGACATAAATAAATTCAAAATTAATATAAAGACAAAAAATAAAATATATAGCAAAGTTATCTCACAAATTAGTTGAATAATCTTCCTTCGCGTGATGTCGTAAACTAAACAGTTTTGGTACAACTTAAAATCGATTAATTTATGAGCAGAAAAACTACTCAATTTTCTTTTAAACACTTACCGATAACGATCCTATAATGAGGAATATGCTCGCTGACAGAAACAAGACGGCATATATGAGAAAACATATCAAGGCACTTTCCGCTAAAATGTACAACGTTGCGTTATTCTATACGTTTGTGGAAGCAATTCGCGTATTTAATAATAAGCATGTCAAGTCTTACCTTTTTTCTTCCCCACTACGTACTTCTGCATTGCTTGCATCCAATTTAATCCTAGTATAGCCCAAGTCTTGACAAATTCGAAAAAATCATCATCGCTATCTCTTGAAAAAAACTTGCTTACCAACACGTTTATTAATAAAATCGAAATGGACTGAAAAAAGAATAAATACACGAAAAGCTGAATGAAATATAAAAATATATCTATTAATATGAAATATAAACGATTGATATAAATTTTCAAAACGGCATATCTTTGTACAAAAATATTTTAACAACTGTTTAGGAATTACTCTTGTAAATAATTATCGTATTTCGCTTATTTTTTAATGAAATAATTGGTTTAATACGAATAAAAATATCTCTAACATAAAAGTAATACAAGAAATTTCCCTTAAATACATCTAAACTCCAGACTTAAAATGACGTAGAAAGTATGATTAATTAATTTGATTTCGAATTCAATAGTAATCATCCGTATATTGGCTGCCTCGGCACCGGAAACATTATGTGCTTGCTTACATCAAAGGAGACTGAAGCAGGTTTTATATTCCACATTGGACATATTCTTGTGTAATTATTATAACAATGTGACAATAATTATTGTAAACATTCATAATTTTCGATATCACATTTCTTTTTTTCGATACGATTGCATTCGATATTAGAATCTAGTTATAGGTAATACGTGAATTAGACAACGCCGTACTATATATATATATATATATATATACGAATGTATGAAAAGAATATGGAGTAGAGAACACATGAAATCTTGAACTTACCATCGTATATGCTCCGATCACCTTCGCCGCGAACGTTACGCCGATATAACGCGTCATGACGAAAAAATTATTCGTGTGATCGCTTTGCCTCGCGGATACAAAATGAAGAAGTCGGATCTTACGGCGCGGGCGTCACTTTTCGTGTTACCTTGTCTGACAATACTTGCACGTTGTAAAAAGTGTAAACACATGGACGAAGGTAAATACACATTTAAAGCGACAATCTCCAAAATTAATCTCGCTCACCGTTGTACCGCGCGAGCGAGACCCCGGTAATAATTGTCGTATCTGTTATAATTAACAGGAATAATTAACGCTGTTTCGTCCGTCGAATAATGTGACGATTGTCAGACAAGAGCCTGATTTGAACAGGCGTCACGAGGAACAGAATCGTTAGAATCGTTCCGCATCGTTCGACTGTCGTAGCAATAATGTTGTTTTAGCTGTTACAAACTGAAAGAAACGTATCATTGGTACACTATTGTAATCATGATAATCGAACACGTCAGCGTTTTATCATATGAATCACCTCAAAGAAATTGCGAAGAATTTATCCAAAGGAAATTATATTTAGAAATTGTATTAAAGTACACTTTATCAAAATGTAAGTTTTGATTGTGTGTATGTACGCACGCGTGCACTTCATTTTTCAGTTATAAAAACTAAACTTTGACTAATCGTTTTAATTACGTTATAAAAATTCTATATGTTTAGAAGAAAAATATTGAAATCTGAAATTTATATCATTTTTATTTCCAGAAAAAATATGAAAACGTACATTGTATGTATAAAAATTACTTTAACGATAAATAATAAACTTTAATCTTAAAAATATGTAAATTAATAGTAAATTTACACGTTTATACTTACTTAAAATTTATATACATTTATTTAAAAATAAAAATCTCATAAATTAAAAAATTTAAATAATATTTTCCATATATATAATTTATTTATATGTATATATACTCTCCATATATACATAAATAGATACATATATAAAAATATCCAGCCTATGATATACTACGTATATATGTATATGTATATTAAAAGAGTATATATATATGTATATGCATATATTTCTATGTAATATGTTATTATATATAACATACATATATTTATATATTGTATATATATTGACATATTACATATAACTTTTATTTAAAAAAATAATATATATTCTGTATTAAGCATAACTGTACGTTGTGCAATTCCACAAAAAATACAAATGTATATTAGTTATATATCAATATAGAGTATTATACAATTAATAATTAATATAAATTTTGATAAAAGAAATATATATGAATTTCATACAAACGCTATAGTCTCGGAAACATTGAGCCTGTTCTTTTTAGTTGAATTTCTTGCACGGTTCATCTTCTCTCTTTTTCTCTCCAACGTGAAGAGGAAAAGAAGAAAGACGAGCCGTGCAAGAATTTTAACTAAAAAGAACAGACCTACTATAATCTCTGCTCCGCTCTGAGATACGCGCATGCGCCAGCATTCGCGCAGTTCGCCACATGTTCTTTCTACAGCGTGGTAGATGTTCTTATGATTTTACGCGTACTTTACTTTTCCGCGCTTATATACCTAAGAAAAAAAGTGATTTGTGATAAACAAACGTACTAATGACAATTCAAGACATGGACATCTGTTTGAATGTAACGACGGGTCCAGCTGTCGCAAAGAAAAAGGTAAGTGCTTGGTTATGATTATAGGTTAGGAAAGGTCTATAAACACACTGCATAAAGTGCATATGTGCAAAGAATTTGTACAGATTTTATTCAATTGCGTATAGAAAACTGAAAACGTAAGAAAGAGATCGATGCATAACGTAAAATAAATGTTTGTATTCAGAATACACTGAGAAGAACCAAGTCTTTCAAAACCTCAATTAAAAAGTTTAAGAATCAGTCTTTCCATAAAGATGCAGTACTAAATAGCAAAGAATCAAGAAAAACCACGGATACGCAGGAAACAGGATACAAGAAAAGAATAAAACAGAAGTCATTATCAGTTATCTTTGCTAAAAAGTTGAAAGAAGCAAACTTTGCCTGTCGAAACGTACCGCATCCTCAAATTCCATCTCAAGATGAAGATCTAACAGCGAAAGCTGCAAAGCCAAAAAGAATTGAACAGTCTAATGTAATAAACAAAAAAAACATGAAATCTGATAAGATTTCTTCTACTGTGAACTTTGATTCCATAAATGAATCAACTGTGTCTTTTACAAATGCAACAAAAGAACATATTGATAGAATAGCGTTGACAAAAAGGAGAGATAAATCAAAGGTTGAAAATCAACTAAAGAGATCATTTTCCACTACATTTTCGAGTCAGTTAAAAAATCAGAATGAAACAGATTTATTAAATTCGACTAAAAAACATAACATTCCTAAAAATAATTTTAAATTAGACAAGACATGTAAAGTAATTAATGAATCACCAGTTTTAAAATCTGATAAGATTCCTTCTACTGCAAACTCTGATTTCACAAATGAATCAATTGTATCTTTTACAAAAACAACAAAAGAAAATGTTGGTAGAACATTGTTAGCAAAAAAGAGAGATGATTCAAAAAGTGAATCAAAGAGATCACTTTCTGATATATTTTCAAATCAATTGAAAAATCAAAATGAATTAGATGCTCCAAATTTAATACAAAAACATGGCATTTCTAAAGATAATTTTAAATCAGATAAGAAATATAAAATAACTAAAGAATCACCTATTTTAAAAAACACAAAGGAGACAGATATCTTGAACAAAAAGAAAGAAAAAAGAAATAACAAGAAAATTGTAAATAACAACAAAGAATCAGATGAAACTCCAAAGTTAATGCACAGAGCTAGTGGAAAAATGTCCTCTTTATTTGGTAATAATCCCGACGTACCAACCATAGGTCAGCGATTTGTAAAACCTGTAAATGAACCAGTTTTTACAGAGATTACTTTCGCAGATCTCAATATTCATCCATATATGGTTAGTATTTGCGATAGTTAACATTTGCAATGAAAATATTTGCAGCAAAATAACAATTTATAATTCTTTTCACAGATATCAAATTTAGAGCAAAATATGGGTATAACTAAAATGACAACTGTTCAACAAAAAGCGATTCCTCAGATATTCTCAAATAAGGATGTTTTAATAAGATCTCAGACAGGATCTGGGAAAACATTAGCGTATGCTTTACCCATTGTTGAACTGTTACACAAAATTAGACCTAAACTTAATAGAAATAGTGGTTTATCGGCTCTTGTAGTTGTTCCAACGAGAGAATTGGCCTTGCAAACGTACGAGTGCTTTATAAAATTGGTTAAAGTAAGTTAGACGAATAAATTTTGCATACATTAGCATTTATTAGACATACCAAAATTACATTTTAAATAATTTTAGCCTTTTACGTGGATCGTACCAGGTTACATAGTTGGCGGGGAAAAGAGAAAAGCGGAAAAAGCTCGGTTACGTAAGGGATGTAATATATTAATATCTACTCCTGGTAGATTATTAGATCACATAAAACACACAAAAGCGTTGAGATTAAATGATGTTAGATATTTCGTGTTAGATGAAGCTGACAGAATGCTTGATATGGGATACGAAATGGATATTTCTGGGTAGGTTTCATATTTTTTTTAGTTTGCATATTAATTTTATGTGTAAATTAATGCAATTGTTATTTAATATGTTAATAATAAGAAAGTATAAATAATAACATGAATACAATTATAACGTTTAAAAAGTTATAATAATAACGTTTTTTATAATTTAGGATAGTAAGTGCTTTGAAAGTATCATGCTCTAACGATGAAAAAGAATACGACGCTATGAAAATATTTAGACAAAATAGTAAGAAGATATTTACAGATGAAGAAATTGAAGAAACTTTAAAGGAAGATGATATGAAGTTCAAAACAGAAGAAAATAATACTGATAGTAAAAAGAAACAAATATATCATTCAAGTGACGATGGCGATAGCGATCATGCCGCTAATAATATCTTTGTATCAAAAAAAAGGAAAAAAGATATAAAGCATTCCGGTATAAATAAAAAATCTGATTTGACAGTAGAAAGTATTCAAAATGTCAAGCAAGATTATGAAAATCAATGGAGAAGGCAAACAATTTTATTGTCTGCGACTTTGACACAAGCTGTTGAAAAATTAGCGGGTCTCACGATGCACGATCCAATCTTCGTTGACGCAGCTAAAAAAAATTTAGAAATGAGCGGGGGAGATACTAGCGCGATTAATGAAGACTTAATAGTTCCGCAAAGTGTAATTCAGAGTTACATAGTCACTCCGCCCAAATTAAGAATGGTTACTTTAAGCGCTTACATCGCCGGGAGATGTCAGGTAAGAAAATCTCCATTTTATCAATAATATAGCATTGTTGCGTTGATTTACGATTAGTGGGTAAGTAGCCCATTTTCCATTTTTTTTTAAGTTTTCCATTTTTTTTCTATAGACTCCTGGACAGCATAAAATACTGATTTTTATGGCTACACAAGATATGGTAGATTATCATACCGAAATTTTGTCTTCTATTCTTACAAAACCAATAGACGATGATGACGAAGACTCCGATGCGCTAGTTGATGTAGAATTCTTTAAACTACACGGTAATATGACACAGAAGGAAAGGACAGAAGTCTTCAAAACTTTCAGCCAAGCGAACAGTGGAGTACTATTGTGCACAGTAAGTCGTACATTTTATCGATAATAGTATAAAATACTTGAAATATTTACGAATATATTGTGGACCTTAAATTTTTATTCTTTTGCACATTATAAATATTAAAATTTTTTTTATTTATTTACTCTTAAATATATATTGCACGTTAGATGTTTTACTTGGAGTCAATACATATATATACTTAAAAAAATTAATTATTATATATATAAAAATAAAAGCGTATAAAAGAGATGGGAGCGTTGAAAAATTAAGAGAGAATAGCGACGAAAGAATAACAACGAAAGAAAAGCCAGGAATATCTGTCGGCACTCCCTGAGCTGTAAATTACTTCGTGGCTTATTCTTTCAAGAGGGAATTTAATACCTCTGGACCCACGCTGTGTTCGGAGGTTAAAAATTATGCAGACGCATGAAACCTTCGTAATGAGTATAATTACGATCATTTGTCTGTTCCCCATATCGGTGTTTTCTTTACTTCACAGAGCAATTATTTATAGAAGTCCAAATTTTGCAATAACAATTTTTTCCTATTATTTTTTTTCTATTAATTACTAATAATTATTAATCTCCTGTGAGACCCAAACCGCGGGACTCCAATAAAATCTTTAATGGAAAGATATTTCTTATTCGAATCGAATAGTAAACGCAAAATATTTACCTGTTTGTGATAGATCACAGAAGTGCCTGTTCCACTAATTGCATTCCGCGAACAGCATAATTAATCATGACGCGATAATGTTTGCGAAGTAACGGATAACTTTCTTTCTCTCCCCGCTGCTAATTACATTCGTATTACATTGGCCGAATTAATCTGACGTCGAATAACAGAGCAACTTTCTGATTCACATTGAACTCTCGGTGACTGCTTTAACTGCCGTAATTACCGGTGAAAGCGATCGATTTCGTCATTAGACGCGGGGATAGACTGTCGAAAATAAAACGACACAGCGGGTCTCATTTCTTCATCGACCAATTTAGATTTTAACATGAAATACTGTTATGGCACTTTCACGTGTCTGAAAGTATCGCAGATATCGGAAGAACGCGTGCAAAAGAAAGAAAAAAAAAAATATTAAATCGCGGCAGGATTTGCAAATTGTAAACTTCACGATTGGCGTCACGCAAACGAATGACAACTTACGCATCCTGAAAATTAATTATTTCTCATCAGGCGATTTATTTCTTGTGAAGTCGATGTCCGATTCGAAAATTTCGAAGTCTCGCGGGTCCTCGTTAAGCTCTATACTTTACGATTAATTAACAACCCATTCTTTCGAATTGCGCGTATCACGAATCGCCCTATAAAGAAGAACAACAAGATCAAAATCTACAAAATTTATTCTGAATATAACGGACATTCATTCGTTATACTTTATAGCTTTCTTTTCTCACAGTTTTATTCACTCTGGGATTTCGCATATGCCATAATTTCTCTGACAGAACAAACTTTGAATAAAGAAATTACTCGTGTGAATATAATAATAATACTTACTATGATGAAGCGAGGCAATTAATATGTAGAAAGACTAAAATTATGGTTGAATATATTTTGTATTTCTTTAGAAGTATGCAAATATATGATGTTACCTCATTATTAAAAATTCTCAACATTTTATGGCAATATAAACATTGACCAATTTATATATCTGTAACGTTTTGATTATTCTAATAAGAAACTAATTTTCTTGAATTATGTTATGATATTTATTATATTTATACATTTTTTACATATTTTTTCTAGTTGCGTTATGTTAACATAGATTAAATAATCTTTAATTCACGATTCTTGATTATAAAGTATAAGGAATATTTATATATTTTATTTTTATATTTCATTGTTTATGTTTTATAAAATTATCCTGTAAGATCATTTTTAATTTTAACATTTTGAAAAACCGAATTTAATCAATTCCAAATTTGCTACATTTATTTTTGTTGATTTTAAATATTTAATTGCATTTAATCCTAAAAACAAGTAGATTTATCATTTATTAAAATAGAAAAAAATCTAAAATATTAAAAATACGTGAATAATTACGCTGCTAAGAGCATACCAGGAGTTTACTTGTTATTAAACCGATGAATCCCAGTTGCGCGAACATATTGACATAATTGCTAACGTTGGAGCAAGCACAAGAGGGAGAAGGAAGAAAATGTAATAATTTATTGTGTACTTAGAGAGACATCGGGCATATTTAACTCCTTAATGTTGATCCACGGAATGTGCGATGGCAACCGCCCACGTTTTACGGCGTCGCTACCACGTAGGTTTTACGGCCACGTTATTAATTTCCACGTTGAAAAGCCACGAGGGCACCCGCGGCCGGAATATTCCGCGGCTCTCAGCGGTGGTGGATCCGGATCCACGATGTGATCTATGGCCCGAGTGAGATGTTTTGAGCGGGCGATCCGTTCTCGATCCCGCGGCCCACGATCCCCGGTCCCTTTCTTAAACGATCGTTTGTCTTAATCGCCGCCATCGATCGCTCTTCAGCGTGCCGTTCTCTTTACGTGTGTTGAAACCGGTGGCAGGTATCGTGCGCTTGTAGCGTTTTAATGTGCCAAATGCACTTGCTATGTTTATGAGCGTTGTACACGTAATTACAGACTTACGTTAAATTTTAGAGAAATGTTCTTTGGCAAAATCAACTTTAAGTAATAACTTAAACCAGGATAATATCATTAATTAGTTAATGTTAAACATTAAAAGCTCAACTAATTTTTATTATTTATTTTCTTTATGTATAATAGACATTCTGGAATTATTCGTGAAAGTTATGTAGGTAAATCATTTGATATGTTTTTGTAGCACATTTTAGCTTTGCGCGAAAAGCAGGATTTTGATAAAATATTTAACAATTTAATTATATAAATATAGATTTAAAAATAATTTTGTTTGGATAATCAAAATAATTATGTAGGATGCTCAAACTAATTGCTGAAGTATTAATACCTTTTGTAACATCAATTCTTCGTTCTACAGTTGTGTTGATTATCTTACAAAATTATTTTCAGATCTATGTCTATAAGTTAAATTTTTAGATATTTCAACACAACCGTTCTTTCCATGCATGAACGTAATGTTGTATAAAATTCTAATATCACAGGCATCGATTTTTTCTTTCGTTCAGTTTTCTCTTTTTGTTTTCATTGATATTTTTAATCGCACAAAATAAATAGAAATTGTTTTATCGACATTCATCAAGCGATAAAATGTAACGGAATCACGGGGCGAGCTCAAGAGATTCGGCCCGATCGACATTGATTTCGATTGGTTGGGGGTTCCTTTCTCGTACTCCTTCACGCTGGCGCCCGGATCGCGCCGTCGTCGACGTATGTTGAATTAATAGCAGGAAAAGATGTAATAAGAATACACGGATGCACGTCCGTATCGTGCCGCGAAAGAATTCCGGGGTGCCACGACGCCCCCCACTGATGGTCTGGGATTAGTCCTCGGGGCCCGTCAAGCGGAGAGACCCGGTGAGGCTCTCGCCGCGGTAAATCATCGACTAGCCGAACGTCGAAATCAGGGCCGTGCTCAAACGTTCGCCGTTGGGGTCTCGCAGCGGGCGCTCCCTGCCAGCCGTGTGCATTCACGTCGCCACAAAACGAGAAATCGCCGCGGTTTGTAAGACATTTGTACCAGCAGGTCGCAGACTCGCCGTTGCCGCTCTTGTTCGTGGAACGAGCCACTTCTCGTAGAGTCGGAGAGCGATAACTACCGAGAACATTGTCCCGGACAAATTGCAGGGAAATGACAAGGTTCTGGTTCTCATCCGAATTGTTCAATATCACGTTCGAGGTGCTTCGTACTTTGATCTAGAAAAGATCTGAAACTACACCTTTTTTTATAGAATATATACGCGCCCGCGTGATTAACTTATGAATAATTACAATATATTATTTGTTAAACAGCAGATTTAGATTATTTTTTATTCTTATGTTCAATACAGGCTCTTTGGAAAACATTTGACGTGCAAATTGCCAATTAAGTCCAGAGTATGTAAGAAAAAGTATTTTTTCTTTTCAATTGTCCAGGATGTCGCAGCTCGAGGATTAGATATGCCGAAAGTAGACTGTGTTGTTCAATATACTGGTCCAATTTCGGCTAGAGACTACGTTCATCGAATCGGTAGAACCGCGCGCGCAGGTTGCTCCGGCACGGCGACAATCTTCCTAACGCCCTCGGAAATCGAATTCGTACGGATGCTCGAGTCGAGACGCATCAGAATCAAGCAGCAGGACATGAACGATGTCCTGGATAAGCTACTGGGACCTCTTTCCAAGCACAACTCTGTGCAGGCAGCGGCTGTCGCCCTCCAAAACGATTTCGAAGATTTAGTACTGGAGAATCGGCAACTTGGTGCGAAAGCGTGTAAAGGTAAGTGCAATATTTTACGATTCGCGCTACGTAATAAAAGTATATTTTTTTTCTTTAATTATATAAAGTTATTAATCATTTAAGATTTTAAACCAGATATGTTGCCTCGGAAAGAATCAAAGTATTTAAAAATTTAGCTAGATATAGATCTGAAAATAATTTTGTTGAAACATCAAAATAATTGGAATACTTAAACATTGATGACAATACTACAAAAAATTTTAACATTGTAACAATCAGTAAATGTCCTTCATAATTATTTTGACGATTCAAATAAAACTATTTTCAGATCTGTATCTAATTAGATATTTCAGCATAATCATTCCTTCCGTGTATGAATTTGATACTATGACATCGATTGAATGATAGCAAGGCATTTGTTGTGTTAAAATGAATAATTATATAATCCTTTTCTAGTTAACATACGAGTATATATTTCTACGTATATTTTAAAAGTGCGCGTACAATAAAAGCTTAAATCTTTGCTTTCGTGAGAGGCAAAGTGTTGATGAGGAGTTGCGAAGGATGAGTGAACATCTACTTTGACGCAGTTGGATTGTAACGAAAGCGAGCTGACTTTCAGGGTAGACTAAGCCAATTCCAGCGAGCACCCCACTCGCATATAAAGCAACCCCTACGCGTACACGTTATGGGGCTCTTATTCCGTCTCCCTTCACATTTGCCTCGTTCGCCACTTGGATATTTACATAGTCTACGAACGAGGAGGGATGATCCTGTTTGCTATGCTATGGTTACTCTATTAGGGTCGTTATGGAGAAGAATTTATTTGCTGCAATAATAAATCCATTATACCCGGTCTAATACTCGTGAAGTGAAGACATTAGCCCTCTTCACGTTCACGATGATTTTTTTTTCCCGCAAATCTATTTGCTTTTCCATATAAATATCGCCAGTTAACTTGTTGCTTTCTTAAACCTTCCTCTTGATTATTCAGCTTATTTATTCAGCTCAAGGTAAACTTTGTCGCTTATAAATACGAATATGTACTTAATTCTAAATTTTCTGTTATCAAACATGAAAAGTTTTAGCAAATTTCTGCTTGCGAGGTACTAATAGTGACATATATAAACGAATTTTGTTTATCTTACGAAGATTACTCTTACGAAAGTGCATTAACGACTGGTGTTACGTCAATTGCCATAACCGCACAAACGGCGAACATTTCCAAAAAGGAAATTCGGGACCATTAATCTTTTTAAGAGGTTTTCAAGCTTCGAAATTATCCCGCATCAGCCAAGGCTTTACACGAAGGTTAGCCACGGTTTTTGAGCGCTTAGCCGCCCCAGATTTGAGTGACGTTACACAGCTAACCACTTGACCGTTCCTCCGCACGTACTGAGTGATTGATAGATTAATTGCTGCCGCCGTTCGTGACCTCGGTATTGCACTTTTCGCATGGAAACCGAGGGAGCGAATGAGAGGAAAGCAGGAAGTGGATAACAAATTAGTTAACATCTTTCGATATATCTACTGAAACCATTTGCGTTTATTGTCTATCATTCGTTTGTTCTAATATATGCTCATAGCGACAAAAATAATTTAAAATGTTTGGGGAAATTTCTTGTAACAAAGACGACAATAATATCGACAAATATTTTTTACCGCGAAATATTTTTGTTTATCTCATGAATAATAACATATTGTTGATGCATTTGCTAGTATTGATTATATATTTTTTTATAGCTTTTTTTACATAAATAAGAATTATTTTCAGATATTCCAAAATTTTTTTTTATTTGCAATTTCATTACAATTTTATGTAATCACATGCATTTGATATTAGCTACTTTACATTTTATACAATTAAGCTGAAAAAAATCAGCTATACTTAAATCAGCGTGGCATATCAGACATAATACGAGGCAAGTATAGGAATTAAGATCGTAAAAACGTTCGTACAACAGAAGCACAATAGAAAATAGCGCGGCACGTGAACACATTCTGCGTTCTTCACGACAATTCCGAAATTTATTTAATTCGCAACTGATGCGAAGACCGGTCGACGAGCAGAGAAGTGGAAATCTCGCTAATTCGTAATATTATCACCCCAATAGAGCCGAACAGTCTTCAATAGCAAGTACAGCTCTATAGAACAACCCCCGAGCTGCAACCCTCGCCACTAACCTGAGAGATTCATCCCTCACTCCTATATCCCATATATACGATTTGAGTCTCGTGTCGGTCGGCTATATTCCATTCGTCATAATTCTCTGTAAATATTTTCTTAATATTATAACTTAGCAGAAATAGCATAGCAGATTATTAGATTGTAGATTTGATCTTATTTCGATTAAATGACTTACTTGATTTAAATTCAGGATAATAATATACGTAAATTTAAATACTTGGTATATTTAATACTCGTGCAGATTTAAGATGGCTATGAATCTGTCTCTGAATACCATTTTTTATCAGTTTATAATCGAGATTTTGTAAGCACTTGTATAAAAAAAAAATTTATGTATTTTTATATAAATTTATTCTGACTATTGTCGCGACAATATCATGACGATGCTGAGCTAATTTCACGCACTCGTCGCGAGTTAGATCGAATTCGCTGTATATCGTTCGCGCGCCTTTCACAGAGGGTGGCCGACACAATCCAACCACTGAATGTGACTTCCGCCAAAACCACTTACGCTTTGTGGCGAGAGACTCTTAACAATGCGATACAGGATACAAATACAATAAGACGCAGTTACATCACTTAGGAACAATGCTACCCCACTCTTACATCCCCGTTCTTCCCGCCACTCTGGCTTCTCAGTTAGACACCGCCCCACGTGTGATTTATGTGCTAAATGGAGAAAAACATTTCTCCCTTTTCAACGCTGACACCAAGCCACAAGAAAGACTCCAGCAGTGTTTCTTATGCGCAGAAGGGAGGTGTCGAGATTGGAAGCAGACGGAAATCAGGACGGAAAACGTTGAGACATCAGTCCTACCGCGAAAGAATTATGAAAATTAGAGATACTTACAGATGGAATTTTCACTTCAAGTGGAACGTGTAACTTAATCTATTTGGCCATATATAAATCGTGTCCATTATATATTTAAAAAAAAATAGATGCCACACCTATATACACAAAAATACGATAGCATTTAATTGATTCGAAAACCGACGATTAAAAAACGCGAGATATTTTTTCCTACTTGTTGAGATATCTTATTCCATTATTATAACCATTCATGTAGACTACGGTCTACTTAATGTTATAAACGCTTTGAAACATTCTTTGATTAATTAGTACAATTTTTTCTTCTAATTGTTCATTTAAATGCTTCGAAGTATTTTCGCAGCGTTAAATGGATCGCACCTGTAGTGTAATAATCTTACGCGAAATATCTTCGCTGCTAAAATACAGAAATTTAAGCAATTTGTGACGCTCGGTATGAACAAACGGAGGCCAAATTTATTCTCTCAATCGAGAGATTTTTCACACGGAACGCCAACGGTGTGCATATGTCGAGTTCTCTTAGAACCAGAGATCCCCCGGGTTTCTCACCCGTGCGCACAAGCAAGAGACGTTAAGAAGGGACGCGAGGGTGACTATTAGCTGCAGCACTTGACTCGACTACCCCCTCCTCACCGTTAATGCCTCTTAATAGCCCGCCACGGGGCGCGCACACACCCCACGGAATCGCGCAGTCCAACCCCCGTGGAACCACCTAATGGAACTGCGATTAATAAGGGCGCACTACATGTAACTGATCATTACATCCGAGAGTTGCACGTGACCTCTTAAACGTAGACGAGATAAGTGTACTTGATGCGGCATTTCTCGATTTTATCCGCATTTTACACGTACTCCATCTTGAGAGACTACACGAATTTAGTGTTTTACTATTAATTACAACGTATATTTGCGTTCGTTATGAGTTATGACAGTATCAAAAGTTGCGATTAATTTGAACACAATACATATTTATTTCTCCCACAGAAATATGTAATAAAAATAAACTACGCATTCCTATGAAATTGTCACTCTCGGTTTAGAAAGAGAGAAGTAGTTTGAAGTATACCACTCTCTTTCTCTCTTTCTCTCTAAAGTATTAAATTGAAGAGAGATGCTGATATATTCAATTCTTTCCAACAGCCAAGATCAGAATATGCAATCTATACTCTATACTTATTACATCTATGATTTCTCCAAGCACAATTGAAAGACTCCCTGGAAAAACGTTGTAATTATCATTATTATGAAAAATAATGGAAAAACGTTACTTGGAAAAGCGTTGCATGTTTTTTTTTATTTAAAAAGTGTTAGATGTAACGTTCTTCTAGGAAGCCCTTCGATTATCGCATTTAACAATAATAATTGTGATACACACATTTTTTATCGTACTTGACGTGTCTGCAAATAATCTGATGCATATACTTACATATCTGCAATTGAGAACAATGAGTAGGTGGAAAGATAATTGTTTTATTTTACATAAAAATCTTTCTTTTCTGTAGCCTACGTCTCCTGGGTGCGTTTCTATTCAAGTTATCCGCGCGATATGCGCGAGATATTCAATCGAAAGGCGCTTCATTTGGGTCACTATGCCAAGAGTTTCGCGTTGAGGGATCCGCCACAACGAATCGGCGGAATCGGCAAGAAGCTACGCGAAAAAGAAATTTCGAAACCCAGGCACAATAACCGTCTATCGAGCAAGCCGTAAGTATCAGGATTTCCTTTCTTTTTTTCACTTGCGAGACGGTGAATATGTTTCACGGAGCTATCGCCCGGATTAATCTTAAGGCTGGAATGTATGAAAATCATCGAGTTAAGCGACCCATTCTCAATGTCCCTATATCGAGGCGTCACGCACAGTTGCGATAGACAATATGCTCCCATTTTGGGAGAGGACATCACGAATGGTCCGGCTGTTGATCCGCTCAGCTGACGTTTCAGCCGCGCGATCGCGAAGCCCATCGTCTCCGGAGTGACGGTATTAATGACGGATTCACGCGTGGCTTGGCGTGTTAACCGCGACGCACATCCACTAACTCTTCTCCTCCCTCTCGTGCCACCCACCCTCGCGTGCATACACGCCGTGTGCGGGATAGCTCGGCTCCTGGAGAGGTTGGACGCATCAAAACTGTCGCTCTGTGTCATCCGTCATGTACGACGAACGGGCGGACGTGTTCTACGGTGGCTGGCAACCATAAGCCATACGGCTCTCATCGTGTTCGTCCTCGTTGTGGTCCCCGTTCTCCCCCGGGCCGCGTTCCCTCTATCTCACTCCATCTGACTCGCGTTCTCTCGCTCGCTCACGGGACAAATGTGTCTCATTCCTTCTCTCGTTGCTCTGCCTTTCTCTTTCTCTCTCCATCTCACGTTCTACCTTCATGCGGTGTGCATTTCACATGGCACTCTGCTGGCTTCTGCCCTTCTCCAGGCTTCTCTCCGTCTCTCTCTCTATCTCTCCATTGTTCATAATTATACAATACGGCTATTAAACAGACTGATGCGACCGCCACTTCCGGTCGTGGCTGCGCCATTTACGGAAACCACGGGACGAGCACGAGCCTCCCTCCTCTCTTTGCCCCCGTCGCGTTGTTTCGTCTCGCTCGTGTTCTCGAAATCCTGAAACTGTCACCTACCTACCCGTTCGCATACTTCTTCCCCGCTCGCGTGTGCCCTCTTGCGTGCCCTGATTCTTTTTTACACGAACGTTTCTCGCCCTCCATTCATACATTATTCTACTTTCAATGTTTTTTACTCTGAACATAATTTCAAATACCGCATATAAACAGGAAAACGTGTGTTTTACTACAATTTTTCCTATTTTTTATTTTAAACGTGAATTTGTAGAGTGCAACTAGTTATGAATATCTAGTCTTATCATAATTAAAAGTATTTTACATCTGTTGCTTTTGCAATGTCCTTTGGTTTATATATATGTATATATACACATACATACAACACACTTAGTCTATTGCTCTTTCTTTTCACGGTCGCAAACGAGCCAAGTCCAACTACCACAGGCACTGTACTTCGTAATTTCTACGCCAACGTCCCTTCTACTTCATGTATCACGTCGTCTACATCACGCGAGTACCTTTCGCGTTTTTACCGAGCTTTATAATTCCTGTGTTCTCCGGCGATCATTTGCCTGCACTGCCATATTCACGTTCTTCGTCTCTCGTCCTCTTTCTTCCTCTTCCCTTTTACACCGTCTCCTCTATGCGCCCTTTTTTTCGCGTTACGCGCGGCGAATCTTTTTCCCCGAGACCGGCATTACGCATTAACGTGTTTAATGCGATTTGAATGGGCGTGCTTTGGGTGAGCACGACGGGCAACCGACTGGTGCCCTCCGCACGGGGAGAGAACGAGTCAGTTTTAATGGGTGAAAGGCGGGCACTGAGCTGACGGTCCAATGGATCGAGAGACGACTATGGTGTACGCCTCTGTGGGTGCGATTACCTATATGTTTGTGTGCGTATCTTAGCACAAGTGCGTTTGTCCATGTATGTGTGTGTGTGTGTGTGTGTATGCTTGACGCAGTTTCACATCGTCCTCCTTACACTCTACTACAGGACCTCTATAAGATCGACGAAAATTTTCATAGCTTCGATACTTTGCAGCTGGAAGTGTCATTCTGCGACTTGGACAGATAGAATACAGTCAGTATTTTATATTTATATTTTTTCTCATTTTTAATTTACAGTATTTAATCGAATACCTACTATTTATCTAATTTCAGAAACAGCTTTACTCAAATTAGTCGAACTAAATTGTCTAAATTACTTTATTTAAGTTTCACTGTTTATATATATATTTTTTTATCATATGGATAATGTGATAACTTTGAACGATATTTTTTCATCTTTTTTTTTTATTTATATATATTATGTTTATTACTTTATGTACAATTCTATTGTAGGTAAAAAATATGTCGATTATACTACTACAAAATTAATAGCGAAACTTATATATGAATTATCGATTAAACGGGAATTGCTATTACAGACCATAAAACATGATAATGCGTATTTCGTGCGTGACTCAGCGGTGGACAAAAACGTAGTGGCGGACATGAAATTTGGTACGGCAGTTGGTGGAAGCCCACCTCCGTTCGTCCGCGGGGTGTATCGTCGCGTTTTGATGCGCGCGCGCGTCCTGTTTTCTTTTTTCTTTAACTTTTTTTTGCCTCAATTTCCGATTACCGCGCTCTGTCCTCACCACATGTCGTTTACGTCGAATTATCGAAAATTGCGGGTTAGTCCTAATGTGAGAATTAAAGTGCGGCTACTCTCGCTTCCAGATCTGATGGGGTGCCGCAAAAGAAGCAGAGGACCGGAGACGGCGACGAGAAAAGAGCGGGGTTGTTGAAGAGGGTCAGAATGCTTAACACCTCCGAATACGATAGCGGCCTCGAACCCCCGAAGAAGCCAAAGAAGTAAACCCTGCGCTTCATCGGCGATTGTACATTAACTCGATTGTACGTGTTGTAAACAGGAACAGCGATTTCACGTCTGTAATTCGCTCCCTGTGAACTTGCATGTTTTTAACCTTGATTTGTATTAAACGTTTTGTTATAAATGTTTTAACCTATATAATTTATATTTATTTATCATTTACATTTCCAAATATTCGATAGCTTTCTTTTTAGCGTTTTTAATATGAAGAAATATACCATCTTTCTGCAATTTTCTTGCGTCTATTATGACGATTAAATAATGTTTGCCATTTTTACTATTTTGAATATTCCGATGGGATTATCTTCTTTTATTAAATATCAGAAATATTTTCAGGTTTGAATCCTGATATAAGTAACATAATAAGCAAGATATAATTTTATATAACGTACACATTAAAAATTTTATAATTACCCACTTCATTTTACTTTGCGTTTCTGATGTCATTTAAGATCATTCCTGTAACGTTTTTCAGTTTTTCTGTAATAGTTACTAATTGGTGGCAAATACGCTGCGGCAAAATGCAGTACGACGGAAAATGTCGGGTTTAGGGAAATTAACTGTAATAATATCGCGCTAATCGCACGGTATGGGCGGCCACGTCGAATACGCTTTCGCGGTCACGAGATCGCGCAACGTTTTAACTCCCTTTTTGCTGCCCGGCTCCGCTTATCTCATTCTCCTCACGATAATTAGCAATCGCCTTCTGATAGTACGTACTTACAAAACCGCCATTTTGCCGGCGTCATAACGATATCACGCTAATTGCGCTTTCGTTTCCACTTCAATATACCTTCCATGTGGTCACGAAATTGCGAGTTACTCTATTATTGTTAGAATCGAATTCAACGGCCATTAAGAACGAAAGTATTTTATACTTCGCAATTTGATATCGCTTTATTACTTATTGTCTACTATCGGAGTATCTCACGGTTTGACAAAAGTCTATATTTATATCGGCTGCTATTTTAATTATCTTGAATTTGTCTTTTGTGCCTTTAAATCTGTTTTAGATATTTCTGAATTTTCTATTCAAGAAATTAATTTATTATTATAATTCGATATACACAGCTCAAGATTCTTAACTTCGTAACGTTCTGATTAATGCATTTTGCATTTTGATGTCGAGTTCAAGTGCCTGACTTTTTTTAGATTTAATTTGATCTTAGTGCACTTTGGGGTCGGTATAAAACCGTGCTGGCAGCAACGTTGGAAAGCTTATACTGCATACATCACGTGTAACACCTACGTATACGTGCTTACATGTGTATTGCGATGGAATTAGGAGTTTCGTCGCCGAGGCTAATTTGCCAAAGGGTGCTAAAGAGCTAACGTGTCCTGCGGTGCTTCTTTCCCGGCTTCCTCGGACTCGATTTCAGGCAGTTGCAGTGCAAGGGTGCCTAAGAGACACATATATAGAAATATATACATGTGTACCACAAAGGATCTCGGCACGTGATTGCACAGCTATGTGCCGGCAACGAACGGGAACGCATTTTTGCGGTGAAGGGAGAGAGAAGGAGGTAGCATCGGACACGGGGCACATCGACGAAGGGAGGGGGGGGGGGGCCT
>NW_017296580.1:274523-280862 GCF_001594075.2 Trachymyrmex cornetzi | reverse complement strand
GGTGGCGGTGCCGGTGCCGGTGCCGGTGGTGGCGGCGGGAACGACGGAAAGGAAGTCACGGAAGGAGGCCGAGAGGAGAGCTCGTCCCGAGCTTAATTTAATTTAATTATGCCCTCTTTCTTCGCTACCAGAGCGTCCGAAGATAGATGGCGGCCACGGAATCTCGCACGTCTCGCCTCGGCACGTTGCACCGCCCCGTGCGAGCGTAACCGCGATTTCCGCGACATAATTCGATCTCCATTCAAATTACGCGAATCTCAAATTAACAGCGAAGTCCTTGAACTTTTCTTTTGATTTTGTATAAATTCCACAAAATTTAGAAAAGAGAGGCTGTATTCCTCAGAAACGATTGTTTTTTTTTTTTAAAGAAATATTATTTAATGAAATGTAATTAATATTTATTTTTTTATCTATCCATATAATATTTCTGATTATCTCCGATCGATATTTTCTATAGCGATAAGATTCTATTTGATATAGATGAAATAATTTTTGTTGCTAATTGTAAGCAAGAAGTAGAGCGATGCAATTCTTCAGTTGAGCGTGCTTTATATACCAAGGAATGCTACTCCGTTCTTCTTGTTGCTTAACGCGGTACGATCACACGCCGCAGGTTTGACGCGTACGATTCGCGTTTCGCCACATTCGCGACGGCACGCGATTTAATTCAATCGCGCGAGTTTCCACGCTGACGGATACGTTTTCGAGCGCCGCCTAGAGCGCGTTGTTACGCGGTTTGGCGCTTAAACGCCCCGCGAATTAAGGCGGACGCGTGATTGATCGTGGTGATAAATCGATCGTCTTGGGCAACATCACGCCGACATATGTTTATCGCGCGATCTGATGAAAAGCCGCGCATTCGCAATTTAATTTAATCGCGCACGTTATTTCGCGCCGGCGACCGCCGCGTGCGCACATTTTCGAAACCCACCCAAGTGGCCATCTGCGAGCGGCCGCATTAGACGTGCGAGCGGAGCAAAGAGTGCGATATTTATTCGTAATGCGCATCGCAATTCGTCGTGCCGCGGCATCAGTCATAGTCATCGCGAGCGAGCGTGCGCGCGCTCATAATGAACCGTACGATTAGGATATCCCGTTCATTCGTTCGTTCGTTCCTTCGTTCCTTCGTTCGTTTGGCGAGGTACGTTCCAAGGGAGTAAACGCGACTCATGGGGACCGAATAAAAAGATGTCTCACGGAAACAGGGGCGGATTTATTCGTAAACTTATAAAACCGTCAATATTTTCTAAAAGACTAATTTTGTTTGAAATAATTCTTTGGAAACATTTTTTAAGTTAGGATATAATAAAATTTATTTTGCTTTGAAATAATAACTCTTTAGACACGCAACATTATTTTCAAATTTTCTGGAAGTATACATGTAACGTTTTAATTGCATTTTAATTAAACCAAAAAAACGAAGCTTATGTACAAGTAGATAGAAATTTAAGACAAGAATACACAATTAGAATAAAATAATTTGACGTAATGTGAGAATTATCTTGATGTTACGGAACAATGATATGTACTTTATTATTAAAATATCCAACATAATAAATATATACTGGAAAATTGGAATTTCGTAGAAATGAAGATACTTGTAATATTTGTCTTTTATTTCGTTTATGCAAGCCCTAAAGGTCAGCTTCAGGCCTCCGAGACGTCATTATCCGCCCCTGCACGGAAAGAGGATAATCCTCATTACCGCGAGATATGCGCAGCTTGAGTCCGATTAACGCGACGAGAAAAAGGAGGGCCGCAGGGACCCGGGCAAGAAAGGGCCCCACTGCGCGGGGACCGACTATAACCGCCCCACACCCGCTCTCTCGTCGACGACCGCTTCTTACGCGTGAAACACCCGCGGTGACGCGCCATGCGCACGCACATACGGCTCTTTCTAATACGGGGCACAAAAACGTAAGCACTTATAAGAGGCGTCGATTATTCCACGTGATTACCGATTTCCGACCAGTTAACGACTTTTTCGAGTCGCTTATATCGCCGCGCTCGGACGCTTATTACGAGTCATTACCGCATGTATCCCGCTTGTTGCCTTTAAATTTCACGGCTCGAATCGGCATCGATCCCTCGCCGGTGTATTCGTTCCAAATCGAGATCGAAACACGCAAGGTCTTTGACGTACCTCATTTTTATCTTCGCGTCGTTGCATAAATTATTTCGCAATGTTTCATTACCGTGTTATTGATTGACGGAAAAAAAAACAATTTTGCTCAAGTACTTAAACATTTAGGTAGATACCGATCTGAAAAAAATTTTACTGTACCATCGAAATAATTATATATAGGAAGCTCAACACTTAAATTTTATACCCCATTTATTATTTTTTAAAATTATTTTTATTTGTTGCCGCTTCTACTCAATATATTGTTAATTGAACTAAATTTATCTCAAGAAAATGTATTAAGTTTGACTATTTATTTTAGCTTATTATTTGCTAAGTACATACGTCAATATGAACGTATTTTCTTTTAAACTAGTCACAGAATTGGATTGATATATATACAATTTGATATTCATAGAAGTTGAAAATAACAAAATGTTATTTTTAACTCAGGTAATTGGATTACCATTTTTCCTTTGATATTTACAGCGAAGGTAATTGTTAGTGTCAATATTTTTTACTTTTTGTCAATATTGCTCATTATGCTTAAACGCCTTATATAATTATTTCGATGGTCCAACAAAATTATTTTCAGATCTGTGTCTAGCAAAATTTTTCTTAAATCTATACTTCGTAACTCGAGTTTTTGAATTTTCTTAATTGTTGATACAATGAAAAATATAAGGTAATTTTCTAGAAAATTATGCTTTTCTCCTTTTTCTTATCGAAATGATTGCCATAATTCTTGAAGCATGCTCATAATGTTTGTAGAAGGAAAGTAAAAGAAAGGCCTGATTGTACATTTGCTTTAATCGTAGTGCTTTTCTAAGAAATCATCGTTTTATCTGCAGATATGTTTGTGTCGTATGATGTACTATTTACTCAGACAAAAGATATTGCAAACGTTACGGATGTTAAAACAACATATAGCTTGCGTGACCATGTTGCTTCTTAAGCATTCCAAGGTGTATAAAGTCTTCATCGTTTTCCGATTTCACGCTCAGAATTAACGGCAATTTATTACGAAAATTGCCCACCGCGGTTTGTCGAGCCTCTCACTTTTTCTCGTTTGAAAGCACTTTTTTCGATAACTCCTTGCAATTTCTAAAAGGCAAAATTAACTTCTATTACCAATACGAAAATAATTGACGCAATAACGCTTCAAACATTTTCTCGGATGGGCGCACTTTATGCATAAATTAATTTATAATTGCGTTGAATTAGAGATTCAGAAACAAAATTCGTTCTCGCGAGTTTTAAACTTTATTCGCGCTTTATGGCGGTCATTAAACCTTCTTTTTTTTTTATACTGAGCAGATTAAATTTCCCCAATACGACGCCTCGCAATTCTCTGTTCTCGATTTTCGCAGCTGGCGTAATAAGGGCGGGAGAGAGAGAGAAAGAGAAACTTCTATCGCAGAGGCAGGAAGACGAAGCAACCGTTTCCGCGAAGTCGACGAGTGAAATCCATTCGAGGACGCGTTAGAATTGGCGCGATTAGCATTTTACGGGCTGCGCATATCCCGTGGAAACGTTTTATTGGCGTGTCGTGCGAAGGAGCTATAGCCTTGCTCCGCCGGCAGCGACGATGGTTGCAGGTTGCCTGCAACCTGCACTCTTCTCTCGTTATTTTCTCATGTATACGGTCTGCATATTGCAACGCGATTCTGCGCTCTCCGCTATACCGTCGCTTAAGCTTTCCACCATTCGGGGTGTTGCTTAACGTTCGTGTATACTCAACGTCATCGACGTGTTAATCCGGCAAGATCATGTCGCAAGTCGCGGATTAAGGTTTAACGCGACTCACGAGTTTCTTTAACCGAATTTACCTTTTAGTCTTATTTGAACCAAACACCTTTTATATATATCGCTTCTGAAATATCGGAATTTAATTAAGTTTAATAGTTATATAATGTAGGTTTTATGTTAAATACGATTTTTTATATTTTACTGATTTCGAGATATTAATGTACCGATTTAATCTACCTCGTATTTTTATGTAAAGTAATTACACATATCCCCTGAGAGAAAAGCTTTTGGTATTTGTGACTTAATTTCTGGGTAAAATAATTATTGCTGGAAACTTCATTTTTATTACTGCTATAATAATGATAATTGTATTTATAGTTTTATATTCTAAAAAGAATATATAGTTGTCTCTGAAATAAAATTATAGTCATTTTTGGAGACAATTGTACACCTATTTTTTAAATATAGAACTATAAATATAATGATTATTACTAACATTGTAGTAGTAATAACTATAAAAATAGAGCTCCCCTAATCACAATTGTTTTATGATGTGATTATAGTCATGAAAACTTTTCTCTCAGTGCAATATGCCCTAAATGAAAATATATTTTCAATTAATATTCAGAGGTGTTTTCTATTTTAAATCTGATCATCAATTTTCAATGTTGTCAGCAAAAAATCACAACGTTTAGGTAGGACATATTGGGTACAGATATCTTACATCCGATAAATTATGTTACCCTTCGTAGCTCACTGCTTTTAATGTTTTTCATGCTGAGACAATCTAGAGATAATCTGGTGAAACTGATGAAAAATTATGAGAAATTAACGTGATGCAACGCCACGTTGCATCGCCACGGATATCATTGTACACACGATTCGTGGTAGATTTACTGGTCGATAGGATTGCTCGTGCATTAGCGCATTTACTGCGCTTGATCGCGATAAGTAACAAGCTGTAAACTACTTTTCCCGACGCGACGTAGGGACTGCGCGCGATTTTGTTGGACGGCACATACGATAATAGTCCGCGTATAGCGCGATTACTTAACGTTCATTATAATTAACACGCTCGATGCGCGTTAGCTTTCCCATGAGGAAAGCGAGAATAATGCGAGCTTGTAATCGTTGGCTCGTAGCATTTAGTTTTTATCGCTTCCTCATGATATTAATCACCGCGAGAAGATTATGAATCCTAACGAACAATCGGCCAACGAGCTCTTTTAACCTTCGACATGTTATATAGATATATGCCAAGTGACATATATGACAGTTTTATTAAAACCAGATAGACTTGGAGTCTACTAGATCTCTTTTCTTGTTAATAACGCTCCCTTTTATTTTAAGGAAGACACACACAATTAAGAGATATTGTTACAATTAAAAGAATTAAGTTTCTAAAAAAAAAAAATTTTTTTTTGTTCAATTTTACAAAAAAATTATTGACTAATCAAATAATCAGCAAAAGAATAGATATAGTTTTAATACGATCAAATGTCATTTTTGTTTTATCACCCTTATATCATCACTTTTTTTGAGTCGTGATGATTTTGATGATTTTTTTATGAAGTCACGTTAGCTCACTTTTATTAACAGTGACTGATATAGGGTAACGTTTACTTAACTCATTCATAGTAATAATCACGTTTTTTTAGTTGTATCACTTTTGAAGAAAGAGAGCAATATCCAAATGAAATTCTCATAAAAAGAAACTAGACTTACAGTTTATTAAACAATTTTCTCATTAATTTTTTTCCTCGTTAATATCCTTGGGTCAACATCCCTTTACTTTCAAAATTTCCACAAATAAGCCTTTCCAAAGATTTTCGCTGCGCGAGAGTCGGATCTACGTATCTTTCTGAGATATTCCGACGGTTCATTAGTAATCTGCCGCGATCAATTATGGGCACGTTTCTTTCTCGCAAAAGCAATCGTGTGAAAATTCGTGTATATTTTGCGGCGCATACAGTGAACTTCCGGAACGTGACGAGGTCGCTTAAATACCCTTCGCATGGCCCCGTTCCACTTATCCAAATATCTTCGCTTAAATATTCATCGTGCACACGAGGTTTAACGTTCGTGTGCAGCGGAAGCGAACGGCGGCGGCGGCGGCGGCGGCAAACGTGGTGAAAGCAAAGCGATCTCGTCCGACGGATTCCGGGTGTCTTTGATGGCGGCCGTCCGCGCCGCGCGCTCCTCGCAACACATCGCGTTCCAGAACAATTAACCGATGGCAATTAAGACATCTAAATTAATTCGTTATAAAGAAGAAGCCGGCGCTGAATAGAGCCCCGTAATTGCCCGGGTTCTCACAACCGCCCAGGAGGATACGATACGCATCTGCACGCGTGTGCGTGCATTTGTGTGCATCGGCGAGGTCGCGTCCGTAATAGCGACAATTACTTTATTTTGCCATCTTCCCGGTTCCCAAACGAGCGCGTTGATTCCTTTTCCTCCCGCGTTTT
>NW_017296580.1:260379-274495 GCF_001594075.2 Trachymyrmex cornetzi | reverse complement strand
TCCCGTTCTTTACCTTCTCCTCCCATTGATGAAACAGCGCATCTCGGGGACTTTCTTTTCTCGCCGAGAAAACCGCACCCGTTCTCTTCCCCTATCTCTCACCTCTTTTAGGCGTGCGTCGGAGCACGTACGGTTATGCGCACTTAGCTCCTTATCTTTTATTATATCCCGCGGTAGATGAAAATTACTATTCCGAAAACAATGTGCCCGCTTATCCGGGCGTATCTCCGTCGTTATTTACCGTGCAGTACGCGGCTCGCGAACTAGTTTTTCCCCGAATTGCGTCTCTTTGGCGATGCCACGGGAAATTCGAAACTCGCGTCGCGCGCACGAACGCGATTGTGTTGGGCATTGAAAAAAAAATAGCGTGACACAACGGAAGTAGTTAAAATCCGGAATAATTCTCATAAAGCTGGAAAAGAAAGTTTATAATTGCTTTATTCTCTCGCTTTTATCAATTCGTATTGTAAACAAATGTACGAAATTGTCCCTTCCCTGTAAGAACGTGTACACGAGTACCACGTCATAATAACAACAATAATAATAAGCAAGGAGCTTCTACCAGGTCATTTTAATAAACGAGCTCTGAAGGGTGTAAACAGTAAACTTTATTA
The DNA here is from genome assembly GCF_001594075.2 of Trachymyrmex cornetzi. NCBI lineage: Eukaryota > Metazoa > Arthropoda > Insecta > Hymenoptera > Formicidae > Trachymyrmex > Trachymyrmex cornetzi. Next base: position 273,881 of record NW_017296580.1, on the reverse strand, counting down.
TACTTATATTAAAATTTTACGGAACGTTTCGAATATACCAAGTCCTCATCAGCCGTGTTTATGAATGAAAAACCCCGAAACATAATTTGTATAGACATTAAATTTAAAGTTATGTTTCGGGGTTTTTCATTCATAAACACGGCTGATGAGGACTTGGTATATTCGAAACGTTCCGTAAAATTTTAATATAAGTATAATAAAGTTTACTATTTACACCTTTCAGAGCTCGTTTATTAAAATGATAGAAGCTCCTTATTTATTGTTGTAATTTATACGAGCGAAGTATCTAATATATTTTCTATTGTAATAATAATAAGTATGACGATTTAATGAAATAATTCATATGTGTTGAAAAATATTATATTATTTATTTATAAAATTGTGAAATTATATTATTTTATAATATTTTTTACAATCACAAAGCAAATATATGCAGCACACATCTTTCTATTATTTTATTAATACATTTCTAAACTCTTAACATCTTTAGACCTTCTGTATATGCAGCTCAAAACATTTTATGTAACAAATCTACCACACGAAAGCCAACAGTTTCCTGTTACAGCGTATTATCGCGTGATAATTACCATCTTTTTGCGTCCGATAAATTTGAAATTTTTCATCCGCAGGAATATGCTATAATAAAAATAAAATTCTAACAAAATATAACGGTTTAACTCAAAAAAAATATACGTAATACGAAAAAAAACCATAATTCTCTATTAATTTACTGATCACATTCGCGTATTCCTTGTTTCTGGTTTACTGTCGAATTAATAAATTCGTTGATACCCCGTATTGTCACGAGCGTACCTACAGTCTGCACTGTCTGCAGGACTTTATGTAACAATTTCGTTATTGCACGGCTCACGGCAGTTTCCTGACGCGATAACACCGCGCACCGCGCGCTAATTGTCGTTTTTCACGTCCGTTTCCTCGTTTTAAACTATCCTGCCTATTCGCCGAGCGACATTTTAGCGCTAACTAGTAGTAGTTTAACGATGCACCGCCAGCTTAATTGGCTGTCGGTCGGTTTATCGTTCCAGCCATTGCTCGTTCTCTTTGTTTCGAAGCCGCCGCAGATTACGCGAGTTATTATGCATTAATATCTCGCGAAAAGCACGTCGAAAGAAATCCGTCGTAATCTTATCATAATTTTGTCACTATACAAATCCCCAAAGCTTAGACTGAAATAATAAACTGAAATTTATATTCTTGATATTATACATATATAATTAATTAATGCATAATTATTTAAAAATATATGTAATAAATATAAATTATAAATCTATAATAATAAGTTTAATAATAATTTTTTTTTAATTCGCGTCTAAATCTATTCTATTATTTTGTGTTTATTTTATGTTTTGTCTTTATGATAACTATAATGTGGTTGTTAATTGTATTTTATTTAAAAGAATTCTATGTACAGAAGTAGTGACGAAATTAATGAACTATTTTATTATTTTTATAATAATTTATTCATATACGTTTGTGAAATAACTATTATATTTATATTATATTTAAAACAGCATTAGTTGAATTGAGCCGAGAACCGTTTAACCGGCGACGCAAGTTTCATAAGCTTCGCCGTAAAAACGGTTGAGTAAAGTAGAGGAAAAAAAAAGGATATATCATGGAAAAAAGGAAGAAGGTCTCGCGCGACGGTTCGGAGGGAAGAGCGCTTGAAAATTATTCCGATATGAAACTCATCGCGCGGCGTATCGCGTCAAAGGAGCCAATTTAAAAAAGCCCCTTCCAAGATTATCAGCGCCTCGTTGCGGTGGGATTAAAATACAAAAAGAAGAAGCGCCGGAAAGGGGGTTGAAACGTAGGTGCAGGGCGCAGGAAAAAGAGGAGAGGTGCGGGCGCGAAAAGAGGGATGGCAGAAATGTGTGGGATTGGTAAACTTCTCTGTAATTTGTCCTCTACCGTCGCTTTGAGCCTCTTTTAAGCGACTGCGCACCCTTTCCCGCATTTTTACCTTTCCTCTTGCTCGCCGTATCGCAGCTTGAAAGAGAAAGGAAGGGGTCATCGGTATATAGCGTTCTAAAAATCGATATACGAGACAGATTGTGTGGTAAGAGGAAACTCGTGATTAAAGACGTTACAGTTTGTTAAATATTCCATGCGGGATCTCCATTAAGAGATGTCGTTGTGAAAATTTTCCTTTCGCGATTACTGATAAAATTGATGAATTTGCGTATCACAGAAACCAAATATATTTCAATAATTTCCATATATTTTGTTTATTTTTTCAAATCTCGTGTGCAATTTTGCAAGACTATATAATGCCGTGACTATTATTTCCATCGTAATGTTGATAACGCGAGTATCATTCAGAAATATCGTATGTGATTTTATCACTCCTGTCATGTCGCTTACATTGATTGTAGCAATGATTTGACTAAACAAGTTTCTTCATCTATTATATAGTAGTACAAAATGACTGGTGGCAGGCTTATGAAAACCGATTCTATTGGTCTAATAATTTATTTTAATAAGTAAATCAAATGACAGGCCAATAGATTGAGACTAAGTTTTAGTGCCTAAAATAATAAATAATACTTTTAAATATAATTCTAAACATATCTTTCAGTTATATAAACTACGCGCCATTAATAGCACCATTATCAAATAGACAATTAATTTAATTGTGATATTATTACTGCTGCTTCAGTTTATGATTCTAATCCGGCAGTTAAACAACGCGCAGTTTATATAACCGAAAGATGGATTTAGAACTTAGATGTATATAAAAATATTATTTATTATTAGATACCAAAATCGTATTGGTTCTTTATTTTTTTATTTATTTGAATTGTTCAGACAGCGACATAGATTAATTTATTATTGTTTTGTTACTACTTCCAGTTTATTGAACCCCAGATAATACTGTAGATACTTAAGGAAAAATCGATTTCTGTTCGATCACAAAATTTGCCAAGACTTGATGTGCCTGGGACACCCTATATATTCGCGGCGTCATTATCATCGAGGCGGGCGAACGCATCCGACTACCAAATTAACCGCTAATTCGCGTACGCTGAAGTCGCCGACACCTCGAAGGCACGTTTCGAGAATACCACCGGAACGTGCGATAAACGAATTACGAGAGCTATTCATCGACCACGAAACTCGTTTACGACGCCTTTAGCGCGGAATTCGCGTTTTCGAGCTGCAAAGTATCTAAGTGACGCCGAGATGTTCCACGGTCTTTTCAAAGAAATGCGAGTACAATGATATAAACTATAAAACCCAAAGACTACGATAATTCTTTTTAAAAACCTTCGCTAAGGAGATATTTTCTGATTATATGTAGATGTAATAGAATCAATAGCTTCTTAAAAATTGCTTAGCATTGTGAACAATATAAATTTTTTTTATCCATAGAAGTTGTGTTTATTGAGACAAAAATATTTTTTAAAAACGTTGAGGACATATCTACACAGACAATATCTGATTGCATAAATTGAAAATCTGTTAGATTCAATCAGAAAGGTACAAATTAGATACTATAGTTAAATCTATCATACATTCTAATCAAGATAATCAGAAATTCAATTCTGATAATCAGAATTCTAATGAATACGATCAGAATTTTGTTTGTATACCAACAGCAAAAATTTTGATATATTTGTAATTATAATTACATGTCGCTATAATTATAATTACACTGCTATAATATGTTAGTAATGATAATTATATGTATAATTCTGGCAATAAATATATATAAATTATTTTCAGTGCCAACTATATGTATATATATAATATTGTTGATAAAATTAATATAGTTATTATTATTAACATTATAGTGGTAATAACCATGTAATTATAATCATAAATACTAAAAACATTCCTCTCAATGTACTTCTTATTAACATAATGGAAACATTTTTCTTATTGTATATTACTACACTACACTGAAAAAAAATATAGTCAATTTTAATAAATATTTAGTTGAATACTACCAACTAAATATTTATTAAATATAAAGATATATTTATTTGATACAAGAAATGTTAATTTGATTTAACAATCATTTTTTTACTAAACAAATATTTATTTACTGTAAGTAAATGTTTAGTTGGCAGTATCGAGAACTAAATATTTATTAAAATTGACTATATTTTTTCTCAGTGTATAGCTATTACTGCTACATTTCGTTTATCCGGTGTACATATTGAAATTCGATCATGCGATATCACCTAAGGTTTCGCGACCGTTATTTGTAGACCTTTAGATTGATCACCAGATTGTATTGAATTTTACATTCGACGCATGATCATAAGAATGTAAGATATAACAGTTCGATGACGGCACATTCAGATTATAGACAAACTCGCCCTTAAAAATCGATATAAAATCGCATATAAAAAGAATTCAGTGTCTTTGTTTGTATTGTATGCGTTATGCATATTATTTTATGTGTTCTTGTGCAACGAGCCGAGCGGTAGATGCTTACTCACGAACGGTCGTGTACACTTTGCGTGCGTGCACGTATGTGTGTGCACGTGTGTTGTGCGCTGCGTTATGGATCCCCCGAGTCGTTAATTAGAGCGGCGACAACCAGAGGTGCGCGGAGCTTAAGTACTCATACGTCGCTCGAATCGACTTGATTAATTGATCGATGCGAGGTGGATGATCGCGGCCGTGATTAAAGCACGAGGAGGATCGCGGGGCGAGTCGAAATATTTGCTACCGGTTATACCGCATCTCGCCGACGTCCATTATGACGCACCTGCGAAATCAAAATCGCGTTCGAAACGTTGATGGATGGATTTTTCAGCAAATGGGAGGCGCATCGAAATCTTCCGAAAAGCCGATTGTAATTGACTTTGAGTTGCATTGATTTCTGCAACCGGCGAAAATTACACACGTTATATATTATTATAATTAACTGAATTCTTCCTTCACAACGCGCGTACGCAGAAGCGGCTTTCTTGAAATTATTTCCTGCTTCCGCTTTCACCTTACCGTCGCGGAACCGCGTAATTAATTTCATAATGAAGATTCGCATCTTTAAATCTACTGAGCTAAATTACGTTTCTTTCCATGAAACCAACACTTTGCATTCAAATGCAATCAAATTTGTAGATAATATTTTCCCTTTCTGTCATATTCTTCGTTCCAGAGAGGTGAACCCACTCGAGACACTCGAGACTTTCTTTAAGCCCATATGTTCTAGCTAAAGAATCTTTACGATTTTTGCTGACAATGAGTTTAATACTGAAAACTAGCGATTAAATTCAAAATAGGAAACATATCATTAATTGAAAATATGAAACGTTCAATATTTATTTGAGTGTAGTGATGATTTAATTATTCATAGAATTCTAACTACAAAACAGCAAGTAGACCATATAGAATACTAGGCTATATTGTGAGAGAAAATTTTTTGTGACTTTAATTGCATGATAAAATAATTGTGGTTAGAAGCTCCAATTTTATAATTATTACTGCTACATTATTAGATATCGAAGGAGAAGTAACCCAATCCCTTGAGTTACAAAATGACACTTTGTTACTTTTAACTTCCACGTATATATCAAAATGTAAATCAATCTATTTCTGTGGTTATAGTTTCAACGTAAACAACGTTCATATTAAACTACTTCGTAACTAATAAACTAAATTTGAAATTTAATACATTTTGTCAATATCATTAAATTGTGTATACCCCTATTATTTTAATGTTATTTTAAGTTAAATTAACGACATATTGAGTAGGAGCAGTAGCAAGCTATAGAAATGCTTAAAAATAGCTCAAATTGGATATACATAATTTGATATTATGTATTTAACATTATTTTATATTAATAATAATAATAATTTTTTTTTCTAGTTCTATATATAAAAAAAATAGTTATCCTCGAGAACAACTGTAATTGTAATCTACGTATATTCTTTTTGTCATATAGAACTATAAATATTGTTATTACTAACATTAGCAGTAATAACGATAAAAATGGAGCTCTTAAACATAATTATTTTGCCATGATGTAATTATAGAAGCAAACATCAAAAACTTTTCTCTTATAGTGTAATTATTTATAAATTAACAAACAGAATATATTGAATATTAGACCTATATTTGATACAGTTACCTTATCTCTTATCCGAAAATAATAAGCTCCATTTAATCAATAATAGATGTCCTCTGTTGAGTCCTATTCGAAATTCTCAATAAGATAAAATCTACTCTCTAAATTCGTCAAAGAATGCGCCATTAAAATTGAATGCGGAGTACGACACCCTGTATGCACCGTGGTACGTAGCAGCGTTAGACGTTTGATTAATAGCGTCAGCGCTCATTGGTCACGCTACTAATAAAGGAGCGTTCACATGTATTAAAACCTCGCGCCGCTGCTCGCGAGTGAGCGCGCGGCCACGTCCTCCGAGTTGTGGTCGAGAACGACGCAATATAACGAGGGAATGGCGTGCCTCGCTCATAATTGAGGCGAGCACCTACAATCCAATCGCTCTTAATCATTCAAATTCATCTCGCCTAGCGACCCGCGCCAGCCATTACCGACCACCGCGCGCACCGACTTGCGGAAACCGATCTTTACATCCTGCACGAGAATTGAAACTCATTGACACGAGAATATAATTTCGATGAGTTCTCTCGGGTTACACAATGCCATAACAATGTTCCATGAAATAACGAGATATTTCCGCAAATTATTTATGTATCTTCTATATGAAAAACTCTCGAGAGTAGACTTTTACTATTCTTATTGCTTTAATCCACGATTAATGGATTTTTTAAAAATTAGATTTAGAAATTAATAAATAAAACTTTAAAGATTATTATATATGTAATCATGTTGGCGAATGAATTTATTGAAGTTATATAGTTACATTAATTTCCACGCCTTATCATCGGCGCGCGCGATGGCCTCCGCAAGATGGGACATGAGGAAGGCAATTAATTCCGATATCCATTTTTTATTAGTAATTAACAGCAAACCTTGGCGTGACTCACATTCGTGGCGCATCGGGCCGATTAATCTTCCTCTCGCGGATTTTCCGCTCGCATAAAGGCGCGTTTCTTGGGAGATTCGGTTGCGCACCCAGGAAAAACGGCCGCCCCTCGTAAATTAATTTCACTCCCGTTTCGCCCTTTCGCGCGCTAGCGCGAAGGGGGCGAATCGCGACGAGTGAAAATGGCGGAGATTACGCGAAATTATGTAAATCCGCGGCATTGTAAATGGAGATCCGTTTTTCGTTTTATTGGGCTGGGCCCAGGAACCCCCCTCCCCCCCTTGCTTTCTCCGGCATCCTCGGTCATATAACTGAGACAAAAGCCCGCCTAACGCCGAAACAAAGGGTGCAGGGGCGAGTAGAGATCTCTTGAGGGCACACATGCAACGAATTTAACTGCTTCCCCAGACATTACTCTTGCTGAATTTCTTTTATTCGCCCGTATTCCCCTAACTGTCTCTTTCGTTGTCTACCTCTCTTCATCCCTTCCCCTCCATACTCATTCGTTACAATATACTTACTGGTCTTTACAAGGGTTATATCAGATTTTAACCAGAACAAAAGCTGCCTTTAGGACGATATGCGAAGGTCTCCGTGACATTAAAGTTCCATGTACGTCTATTATTTTGTTTCTTCGACAACATGGGACTGTGTCTACCGTTACATCTGTTGTACAAAGAAATATTAGTTCTTATATACAGTTAATAATCTTCCCATTTGTCAAAGCAATTTTTCTTCCTCGTATACATAATCGCTATTAATAATAAAAAGATTACCCGTGCCGGTTTGACGGAAACTAGGTATTGTCGTCATTTCGCTCCCGATTATATATGAATACAGTGCGCTTTATTGCGACGATTTATGAATCGATGGCAAGCTCAAAGGGCCTCTTATTCAGGGACATTCATTATTTCCTGCACAGCAAGTCGAGCCTTTGCAACGGCTTTTAAAAGGTGACAAAATCCCCTTAGAGCGCGCCACTTGAGGGTGGGCTAAGTTACAATTAATTAATTAACTCGAACCCCTGTAATTCATGCGGTAAGTCAAACTTAATTAATTACCGTCCGGACTCATGACGGTAAAGAGGAGACGGCGATAGGGGCTTTTCGTCTTATAAATCGTGATGTTTGCGACGGCTCTCGCTCATCGATCGCTTGTCGTACGATAGAGAAATGTATGAATATAAATTATTCTTTTTCTTGCGATCTGCTTTTGGAAGCGATTAGTTGTCCCGGCGAAAAAGAAAAAGCAAAAACGCACACGCGAGTCTATCGTACTCGATTCTCGATGGGCGAAAAGCATTATTATCCCCTACACCAATGAGTTACGGCGAAACGTCACTTTGTGGAAAGGCTATTAATTACAAACCCCTCCTACTATTGTCCCGCTGCCGATAACTTTTCTATTATCCCTCTAAAAAGGGATTTAGGACAGAGTACTCTTTGCCCGTCGTAGAATTCGATCACTGCGATGCCTCTTCTTCGTCAGGTGTTATGGATTTGCTAATACTGTAATTTTGCTAAATTGTTGTTTTGCTAAAATATTTATCTAAAAATTTAGCTAGAAATAGATTTAAAAATAATTTTATTGGACTATCAAAACTGTTACGTAGAATGCTTAAGTGTTGATGACAATGCAGCAAAAATTTTTAACACTTTTGCAAAATATGAACGTCTTACATAATTATTTTGATAGTCTAAACAAAATTATTTTCAAATATGTATCTAGTTAAATTTTTTAAATACTTCGACATAACCACATTTTCCATATATATATATTTTTGAATCTATATATGTATTTCTTGCCAGATTCTATTTCTTGGTCGGAATAAATGTTGATGTTACATTAACAGATATTTTTACACCTTTTTTACTTTTATGACTTTTGTGTGCTTCCTAAAGATTGTATTATATTTGCAGAGAGATACGGTTAGTTTTCAGCTCTTCCTGGGAAATTCAACAGTGATTTTTACATATTACGGTGCATACCACTTCCTGGTTCATAATTAACCAATATTATCATCCGGAATTAATCGTATCACGAACTATTGTTAGCATTTAGCACTTTCTCTTTCTCTGTTTATAATGAGATCGGCAACGATTACAGTTTTAATTGCAATGTTATAATGAGCCTGCATTTGAAAATGCAGGTTTAAGGAGTCCGAGTAACGCTTGTAAAAGATAGATTTTATCGATCCAATTTTCATTTCGCCGTCAATTTTCCTCACGAACCTTTCTTGGCAAGTGATTTCATTTATATAACACTCTTTATACAATAACACATTTTATGTAAAAATTGCCAGCGTTGTGTGAACTGATTACTTTCTAGATGTTTTCTACAATACGGCTTGATTAATTTTCTCTTTGCTTTGTACTATTTTAGTTATAAAATAAAGAAAATATTTATTTAATCTCAGTACAATGGGTAGTCTGGAGAACAGTAAATTTGTTATAACTTATTAAATTAACTTTGTTATAATTTAATCAACATGTTTTTGCATAGATTATATTGTTTTTCAATATCGTGGGAATTAAAAAGTTTTTGTACCATTCTTCGAAATAAAACTTTTAAGGATGCGACTTTTTTCTTAATAAGATACTCGAAAACAACCAATGTAGCGCTAATAAGCTATAATGGCATATTAGTAGGCTATAACATATTAGCACTTATGTTTTTAGTCATTTTTTAAATATATTAAGATAAAAATCAATATTTTAAATAAATTATTTTGTTTTAATGTAAAAATAATGAACTGTATTTAAAAGGAGTATCGTATCTCACACTATCCGAGAATGTTTCTTAAGACGTTTAGACCCTTTAACGCCCCTAGGAGGTCTGTGTTGTATAAAATGCCACAAACGTAAAGGTTTGTTACCGAATAACGGATAATAATATTTTAACCTTTCGGATCCATTAACACTATGTTGCCTGACTTCATTCTTCATTTACTATAGACAGATTTTACAAAACATTACAAAAAGAATGAATAGAAAATCTGTTTGTATACCACAAACGTAAAGGTTCATTATCGAATAATGGATAATATTTTAACCTTTTGGATCCATTAACACTGTTTGTGACCTGACTTCATTTTTCATTTACTACCCAAGTAGCACATATTCGTTTAAAAAACGTTTCACAAATGTTTCTTTGAAACGTTTTATAACCGGCTCTTGAAAACGTTTCTGATTGGTTAAAATGCCCATTCGAAAAACGTTAAAAAAAATGTCTTTTTCTGATAAAAAAAAACGTTTAAGAAACGATCGAAATACCATTTTTCCTGTATGACAAAATTTGCTTTCTCACAGAATTATTAAAATAATGTATTCACATATATGTATACATACGTATTTTTTAAAATAAAGTTAAAAATAATGATTTTCTGTAATAATTTATTCAATTTTATTTAAAAAATATATATGAATACGTAAATACATTATTTTATTATTAATTCCGTGCAAAAGTAAACTTTTAGAAAACGAAATAAAGAAAACACTGTTCTTTTCTTCTTCGAAAAAAATATACATATTTATATAAATTAATACACTGTTTATTTATAAAACATATTTATTTTATTTCTGTATATATAATGTTTCATAATAAAATATTACACAGGGTGAATTAAAAAATACGTGAAAAATACGTTTTTTAAATTATTTATAATTTTAAAAACGTTTTCGGTGAAACGTTTCTTATTGATGCTTAAGGTTATAAAACATTGGACATGTTTAAGAAACGTATATAAAACATACGTGTGCTACCTTCGTATAGTCGGACAGATTTTACAGAACATTACAAAAAGAATGAATAGAAAAAATAAGGAAAGCGTTGGGGTCAGAGCATGGCTACTGTGAGGGTACTGCTCTGATCTTTAAAGCTGCTGGGCACTGCTGGGCATCGAAGGGCTTCAAAAGAACCGCTCCAAACTTGTGGCTGTGATGATCAGGTGATGCTCCAAAGCTCATTTGTTTCCGCTCGACGCGAGGCTGACGCATAAGAAAGATCGATCGACCGGTGTCTTAACCTCAGACTCCCACGAAATCGTCTGGTTTCGTTAAGAAAAATTCTGGGACATTAATTGGACGGCCAGTAATTGAGTCGTGATGGAAAACTGATAGTCCTCTAGAGCAACTGTAATTTACTGCTCCTTCGCGACGGAAAGCTCGATGCGTCGCGTAGAAGTCTCGTCTCTTCATTCTCAATGGCTGTCACGTTGAAGATTGGCCGACAGCAATTAAGTTGCGTCGAAGATAAGGCAGTCATTAAACAGAGATTAACTCAATCTGTCTTTTCTTTTTAATCAAGATCAGGGCAAAATACTTTACAGCGAAATATTATAGTAACACCGAATATATCAAATTATGATAAATGTACGAATGAGAATAAGCAGCTAGCTTATACAAAATAATAACAAATTATTCAATTATTTAAAAAATGGAAACTACACGGTAAAAAATATATTTGATGAAAATTACATTAGCTGCAACGAAATTCTCCGCTTGATGTGCATTTTACATTTTCTATATCTGAAAGTTAAAGAAGGACGTAAGTTTCTCATGGAGAGAAATTGCGGAATGCTGTTTAAGATTTTCGAAAAATCGCTCGATGGAGGGAGGGATTCGATGCGATGCGATGCAATGCGATGGTAGCGAGATTGGATAGATCTGTACGAGGAGCCGCGCATACGGTAGTCGAGAAACGAAGTGAAATTATCGATGCGATTGCCACTGAAGCATCTCCGTTCGACGGGGCCACCGACAAAGGGTCGATCAACGATTCTCTCCATCTCGCTCCGCGTCGTCTACCCCCACTCGGCCCCCCTCCCACTTCTTTTTTACGAAAGATAACCCACGGTGGCCACCTTTTTGTTTGCTCAGCGAGATTGCTTGGCCCTTGCTTGGAAATTGACCGAAGATTGCGGCCGACCGACGTTTGCTCTGCGGCCACGGCCTTAACTTTGCACCACCGCAAAAATATCATTGGCTTCTCTTTCCTCATCTTCTTCTTCTTTACCTCCTTCTTCCTGATGCACCACCTTCTTATTCGGTTTCTTCCAACCTGGGAACAAGCCCGCGTGCGTTCTACAGTAGCTCCGTGAGAGACTTCAGTACTCTAGAGAATCGTTTTTCGCCTTCACTTATCAGCACTTTAACCATGTTACGTAGTTGACTTGAGTTTATACAATAACAAAAATTATATTAGATTTATAATAGTATTGTACTATCTGATATACTTATCAGTTTATTATTGCAAGTTTAGCGAGATATTTTTTAATTATGCGCTGTTGTATTTTGTATGTTTCTTAGTAAAAACTTATATATACGAGTATATATATATATATATATATATATATATTTTTATAGTATAAACTTTTATATATATATTTTTGTTTATAGTATAAATATACATATACAACCTTGGCCAAAAATATTATGCACCTATATATTTTTTTGTATTAATTTGAAAATCTTTTATCTGAATTGTTTCCTATTAATTGCCGACATAAGTTTAAAGGGTTCTTGAAACAGAGGAAAAAAAATTCATAACAAATGTCAAAAATTTTAAATTAAAACGTTAAATAATTGTTAATATAGTGCTTAATATTTTTAACCAAGACTATACTTTAAAAAAATAGATATCACGTTTTAGTACTATTTCTATGTTCGAGCATAGCCAGCAATACGGATTCATGACAGTATTTTATCTAGTGAGATATATTTTCACTTTTATCAGTAGATCTGGCAGATTAGGCATTGTCTTCTAGAATTATGTCGGAGTCATTTTAACACGCTTTAACCACGAACATTTCCCCTTCCTCATCGACTCAAAGATGACGTTCGAACTTATTATCGGATCCTTTCTTCCTCTATGTCTCACTCGTAGGATATGATCGGAGGCGATGGAGCGCGCACGAAGCTAACCGCCCAGAGTATTATATATCGAAAAATATCCGAGAAAACTTCTCCTTCGAGAAGAGCAATGACTTTTGTCCGCAGCGATCCTGTCAGAAGTTATCATTCTTAATGGGTCGTCATTTTGTAGCTACTCGCAATGTACGAAAGATTATCGTGAAGCGAATTTGAAGTATTTAAGAAAGAATAATATCATCTATGTATTATTCCTTGATACTATTTAAGAATTTCTTGATTATATGTCTTTATTAAAATCATAAAAAGAATTATTAGGAGAAGAGAGATTATTGTTATATAATGTAACTATAATATCTATTAAGCAAATCGTGAACTGAAATAAATTTTTTTAATTTGAAATATCCCAGAGATAACATGTTGCAAAGATATCTTTTAAACATAAGACATCTAAAAGACATCTTTTAGATATCATATGCAACATAAATGTTATCAGGGATGAGGCCATTTCCAATCAGAATCGGAATTAATTACACAATAAACTCGTGAGTTAATTAATTGCAATGAAATCATTAAAAAAAATGAGTGTATATTAATTGCACACGAGCCAATTGCGCGCAAGCTAATGCATAGCGCTAGAAAAAAAAA
>NW_017296580.1:244452-260323 GCF_001594075.2 Trachymyrmex cornetzi | reverse complement strand
CCCCCCCCCCCCCCAAATAGGCTGGGATATTATATCTTGCTATATAGATTTAACTGAAAATTTATTACGCACAAACTGCATGGAACTAACAAACAAATCGCTGCTACTGCCCCATAAGAGGACACTTTCAACAACGTTGTATAGTAAATCGGTCGAGGGCGATGACGACAACTGATCGATCGTTCGATCGATCGGTTAGATCGATCGGGTTACCGGTGCGCACGATCCCCGTCGTACCGCGAATCATGTCGACGTTATGGGATCGATTACAGAGCGAAAGACGGCAAGAACCTCGACCGAGGAAGGACGCTATTGAATTACCATAAAACGCCATGATTAATGCAAGGTAAACGAATATAACGCCGCAGAGACCGCAGTCTGTCCTACAGCAGTTATTAATTTGATTTGTTTCTTGTATATATATATATGTATATATATATATATATATCACTTTATCCTTTATCACGTTGTCACATCTACGTCTATGCTATCAGAAATTATGAATTGTTGCCGAAAGAATTCACTCATTGTTTAAAAACAAAGAGAAGAGTACATTGTGATTTACGTTTATATTTAAATTTTATTGGATTCCCGTCAATCATTATACAATTATTCTCAGATCTATGTCTAGCTGAATTTTTAGATACTTCAGCAAAATCATTTTTTCCGTATATTACGAAAGAAAAATTCTATCTTGAGGGAATTTGTTAATTCTCTAGTTTTATTAATTTAAGATAGAAATTTTTTTCGTAATATATACGGAAAGAACGATTTCATTCAAGTATTTGAAATGGTCCAATATAATTACTTTCAAATCTATATCTAATTTTATTTTTGGATATTTCAGGAAAACCATGTAAATCCTCTCTGTGTAAATACAAGTTTTATTGTTAGATACAAAACGCTTTTAATGGTACATGAAGTGAATGAGAAGCTACTCAGCAACTTTTATGCATGAAATACTTGTACAAGCTGACTCATTCAGTATCCTATATTTAACTTGACAGCAAACACAGTGTCTTCTGGCTTCTCTATTGAAAAGAGATTGACATTCACTAACTGAAAACATAAATGCATTTCAATCATCATTATAAAATCTCATATAAATTACTTTTTTCCTCTTGATAAGCAATAAGCAAACCTTTCACAATAACATTCTGTAATGTTACATAACAATTTATGTAACATGTCAATGCATAACAACATACAATCATAACAATAACTTATTTGAAGTTGAATGTCAATGCGACCTCCTTACACAAGTAAAATTTTTTCCATAATTAAGAAACTTAAATTTTAATATTTTAATTACTTTGATAATTTTAATACCTCAGATTCTTGATTTGTTGAATCTTTAGATCTCAGGCTCTTATGCTTTCGCAGAGAAGTATTTTTGCCATCGACTTTTAAGCCAATGACGTGCGTGCATCCGTCGTGAGAATCCGCGCGCGTGCGTATGCGTGCGTGTCGACAACATATGATACATATGGGAACCTTAGGCTCTGTGGTTTGAAGCCCGTAACGTGTGGCCACGGATGATGTTGACGACCAGAAAACAAGGAAAGAACTATCACACGCGATATAGATTATCATTATATTAGCAAGTACGTCAGTATGCGTATCTAATTGTAAATTAGTTTAACGATAAGAAGAAGTAATTACGCGTTTACGTAATATTTTAATAAAATAACAAATAATTTCTAATAGTTCGTATAAATAGATACAAGAAATCACACTAATCTTTCACTTGTGCATCGGAATGCGAAATACAATTAATACCCGTTTTCACAATATATGTATGATTACTTTAAGATTAAAAGTTACCAAGAGATTCATCAATGAAATTCATTTATGAATTTCTTGGTAACCTTTAATCTTTAGGTAACCATATATTGTAAAAACGGACCTTAATGTTTCGACTTACCTTTTATCGTGCAAAATTTATTGCATCAAAATGATGAATGAATGTATCTGCGATATAATAGCAAAAATTCATGAAACTTCTTCAAATTTAGTTATTACATTTTAAGTTACAGAAATTATGGAACAAAAATCAAATGTCAGTTTACTTCTTTTAATCATTTTCAATTACTTATACTATCAGAAAAAACGATTCTAATATATTGTACATAGGAACAAATAATACCTAACGCTCTCGAACTCCTTGGAGTATAATTCGCAATCATAGTCGGTATACATTGCTGGTTGAGGCCAAAAGGGGGAATACATCGCGCATGAATACACCGCTGTGTCTTGTACTGATCTGCATTGCGCAAACTTGCGAAAGAGTCGATTGGCCGATCGCTTACAAAGTTTCTCTTGCGGCCGGACGGCATTCCGTCTTTGACCGATCCCTTCGCAGCATCAGGCTTGGCTGCTCGATCTCATCTCGATGAATCCACCGATCCGATAAACCCTTGTCGATTTTTATGATCCCTTCGCTCGGATCGGGCTTCATCGATTGTATCGATTATTCCAGAATGTTTACGTTGGTCAGTATAATGTACTCTATACAGAATAAGTTGCTGGCATCTTGCACTTGTAGGGTCCCATGTCCCTCATTCAATATTCAATACGGATGTAAAGGAAAGTGGACTGCGTGTAATTTCTATAATCCAGATATAAGTAGGTATTCTTTTTATGTGCCTCTCATATGTATATTTCAAGAACACAAATATAGACTCAAAAATTTATGCTTGGAGTCTCAATTTACCGGCTCATATATAAACTATTATTCTGTACTGATACTCTTTTAACATGGTATCATTAAAATAAGATGATCGCAGGCAAAGGGAATAAAATTAGAAACATACACTCTACAAAAATATGAACGTGAATTTAGTACAAGGTGTTTATATAATATAATTCTCATCGTGTTAGTAGTTTTAATATTAACCCTAGTTGTACACACTGGAGTCCTCGGGACCCCAGTGCAACTCTCTAAATCGAGATTTTTTTCGCGTTTCTAAATTTTTCTTTTTCTATGAACCTATTTATCTCAAAGTTCTTCAATTCTATCGAATTTTACACATTATGGGCTTGTTTCTTAATCAATTCTCCATCGATTGAAAAAAAAATTAATTGAAATATATCCATTTTAACAGAAGTTACGGTAATAAATATGGATGGGGTCTCAGGGACCTCAGTGTGTATATCTAGGGTGCAAAAAACAATTATATACAGCTAGGGTTAATATAATAAACATCAATATAGCGTGGATTTAAAAATCATAATGTTAAATACATACCACGTTGATATTAATATCAACACCAATGCACAGTGAGATTACATATTACACGATTAGATTCACATTCATATTTTTAGAATTTAGAACGCATGCGTTTTTCATCGGGTAATATTCGCATAGCATACTGACGTCCCGAGTACAACGGTCCCAGTAGGTCGTATTGTTGTTATTTCGATTAACGTGCATTCCCAGCGTTCCGCGAGGCGCTGCCGCAGGTTGACTCCTATCCCCGGCATGATTGATAAAATGATAGCGAACCCGCGCGGCGCAGCGTGCCGGCACGCATTCATCGCGCGCATAGGAACGTATGTACATATGTATCGTACTCTGATGTTGATACCACCACAAGTGCCCGGCGTACGATGCGTCGTACGATCGCACGAGGCTCGGTATACACAACGTGGAAGTGGAAATGGATGGAGTTGCGCGGCGCGGGTACGCGTAAATACACACGCATATCGCGTATGGGCATATCTCCTCTCTTGTTACCTTGCCGTTCCTGCTAATGACGTAATCGTCTCGAACGAGAATTCCAGCCGCATGATCGTTTCCCTCGCAGCTTCGCCGAGAGAGTCGGTCCATCTCGCTCCCTCAATCTCGGTAAATCGTTTTAATCCCTCCTCGGAAGGCATCCGGCTAAATTGAGAACTCATTGCCCGCCGCGGTCGCGCTTCTTCGTCCATCGTCCAGTTCTTTCCTTCTTTCTTTCTTTTTCTTTTCTTCCTTATTTCTTTCTCGCGATCCTTCGGCCGGATCGGACCGTGCTCTTAGTTACTACCTTTCCTTCGGGGGTAGGGGGTAACAAACTTCATCGTATTTGATGCATATTTGCATCGAGCGATTTGCGCTTTAACACTTGAGTGATGAGAATTGCAAAACTAAAAAGATTATTGGAATACAGGTTCATTATTGTTACACACATAAATAAAAAATATATTAAAAATAATACTTTTCTATATGATTAAATATTTTAAAAATTAATCTTTACTTTTTTTAGAAATAATACACGCTTAATCAATTATTTCTAACGTTAATGTAGTTGTTTAAAAAATGTATTAATACCTTTGTGTCATCAACACAATTTCTATCAATATAGATTAGTTTTAATTTTCGTTTAATTTACTTTTTATTCTTTTCTAGTTAAGAAAACAAAAAGATAAAAAATATATTAAATCAAGATTAAAATTAATCTACATTATTAGAAATTAATATAAAATTGATAAAATACAAATTTTCCTATCGGTATCTTCCATTGTGTAGATAGATATATATGGAAATTTATACGATTATAAAAACGATAAAACATCCGGTGCATCATTATAAACCGATTAGCGATCGTTTTCTTAGATTTCTTTTGGCGCAAAAGCCTTCTCGCAATCATAAAGGCGCACGGAGCTCGTCCCTGTGATGTCCCTCGACCTTCTCAATCTCTCGCAGTACGTCGAACCCAGGAACATTTTCGTATCGTTCTCTCCTGTGTTTTCTGTAATAAATCAAATTAATTCGCGTAATAACGTAACAGGCGCATCGATGCACCGCATCTGAGACGGCAATCAGATCGTTGCCCGAGGAGACGAAAGGATGGCGAGAACGACGCAAAAACGCGCGCTCTCTCTCTCGAAGGACTAATTTTTCATTCGTCTTCTGGGTCTATTTGGCCCCCCACTCCCCCTTCACACCCCCTCCCCTCCCCCCCTCACGCCCTTTCCCTGTGTGCTACTACTTTCGTACGAGATCGGACAAAACATCCATCATGCACGTGGTGGTGGTGGCGACTTCGAGAGATGCAGAAAAACTTAATTACCTTCATTAAGTGAGGGCCGCGCGTCTGATCGCGGCTGATCAATCGTCCATTTCGTCCGCGGATGCGCTCGCTGACTACTCTCGAGCGAGTCAAAGCCGGTTATCGAGCGACGTCAAAACGACGTTAATGGGGCTGTGTAATTGCAATCAACTGCTGATATCTTTTGCACGCGTTTTTGCAACATTTTGCCTTTTCGAGACAATTCCAATCGGATCACGTTTGTTATACTCTATATATTTACGCAAATTCGAAAAAATTAGGTCGAAAGAGTTTTGAAAATTTTAGAGAGTGCACCTTGATTTATATATATATATATATAAACATACTTTTATAAAATATTATTCAATCATGAAGAATTCATCGCAAGGAGTTCTATAAACTGTTTCTAATAATAAATAAATTATACAAAAATAATTTCGAATTAAAAGTATATCTGATCTCGTCCAAGTAAATTTTTCACAGCTCGAAACTCTACCGCACATATTCTGAGCAGCAAGAAACTGTGAAAAAATATCCCGACATAATTACGAGGGACTCACGTTAACTCCGTACGTCATAAATATTCATCAAACAATTCGCAATATTAGCGAGTGTATTGAGTCCGACTCTGTCGCAGTCCCCCTGCTCCCCCTGCTCTCGATCGAAAACAAACACGTAGGACCGACAATTACGGGCAATTACAGATTTTATTGTTCGATCCGTACCACTGCACTGCATCGCGAGCGTGCGCGTGCATGCAACATGCACCGCATTTCACTCTCCCGCGGTAACGCGCGGGACATTATACAGTGCCCTCCCCCTCCCCCTTCGCCATCGTCAGAACCTTCCCCCCCCCCTCTCTCTCTCTCTTTCTCTCTCTCTCTCTCTCTTTTACCTCACCCCCATGGACTGCTTAATGACTCGACCACGGTGCCGCCAAAGGGGCGCGCTTCGTGCCGCTTTATTTTTACTTCCGCGGGCGTTCTATAGGCACCCGCTATTAATTGCCGTCGTTCCGCACCGACTTCGCCACGAATCCATCTACCACCACCAACACTATTACAACCACCACCGTCACCATCATCACATCGCCACCTTGCACCGAAGAAATCCGCTCGTGTATGCCCGCGGGGTTTCCCGCTTAAAATCCGCGACTGACTGCACTAATTTCTCGCTCGCGGCTCGCGCTCGCTTCGAAAATGCATCTGGATTCTGTCCCGCGATTAACTCGCGTGCTAAACTCGTATCTCGTATGCTGCAAATTATTCAAAGGCGTATAAGCGACAATATTATCTTTAAAATATGAAATTTTTCAAAATTTTTTTAATTCGTCACTCGCACTCCTTTTTATATTCATTTTTTGTACTTACGTGTCTCACTTTTTTATTTTTTTCTCATTTTCTAATTTATTTTATTGACAAATAATTCAATTTTTAATGCTAATTATAAGTGGAAAACCACGATGTACTTAACAAGTAAGAAAAGTTTATTATATGGACCTATAAACTTAGAAAAAAAATCCATCTGTTTTTAACACTTTTAAGCATCTTCAAATATTGCAACTTTGTAGAAATATCAATTGCGCTGTGTGTATTTTTATTTCCATGAATGCCGTTACATTATTATAGTCTTCATGATATTCTAAATACATTATAGTTATCACGATCATCCTTCATTAGCCTCGTGTTTTCAGTGGCTAAACGATTTCTTTATTCATACGCTCGAAACAATTAAGAGCGAGTAACTGTATCGGTTACTGTATTGTCGGCCGGTTCGCGGTTTCTTGCAGGAGCGTGTGTGCCTAATCCAAAGGCATGCCTAATGCAAAGGTATTATCTGAACGAGGACATACATATATGTGTACGTGTGTGAGACACGTGCGCGTGTGTATAAGCGTGTACGGAGGAACACGTCGATTAAGGAGGTGTCTATGGGAATTTATGCTGGCGTTAATTCACGGCAGCGAGCTCGGTCCCGCTTCGTTATTAGTCCTTTGCTCTCGTTTAACGGCGGGCAATAACGAGCAGGCTACCCAGCGACGCAATAATAAAGCAGCGACTATAATGACGGTAAGAAGGGGAGCTTCATTGCGCCATTACTCTTATCGTCATCTTCGACGCGCGTTCCCATTGTCGTGCTCGCGGAATCACCGTACAATATCATACACTTCGTAGAATACTGAATGCACGAAATACTAACTCCTCCGTTCTTTGAATAACGTTAATGTTATTACTATGAATATGTCATTGTATTTATGATATCAATAATTAGCATCGTATACTGTTAAATTCGTAATGTTAAATTATATTCAATTTCAGTTATTTTTCATTATTTCTACAGATCGCCATTGCTCGTATTCAATGTATCGTTAATTTAACTAACAATTTAACTCTAGAAAGTGTATTAAATTTGCCTCAAATTTAGTTTATTATTTATTAAGTGTATATGTTAACGTGTGGATATTGTTTACTTTAAAAGTAATGACAAAAATTTATATTTTAACACACGTGGAAGCTAAATATAACAAATGTTATTTTAATTCAAGAGATTCGATTACCATTGCTCCTTCTAACGGTGTGTAATACGCTGCGCCTTATATGAAAAGATAGAAATGCTGCATATGCTACACAATAAGACAATCTTCAATCATTTTCCCATATAGCACAGATCTGCAATATTGTAGCAACATTGCAAATGTAGCAATGTTGCCACGAGCTTCTGTACTGTATGAGTTACGATCAAATTTTTATAGCTACTTTCTTCACTTATATGTCACTCTAACATTTAATATAAATGAACTGTGCAACGTATGTCAACAGGTTCACATCGCGCGCGTTTGGTGAAATATCAATCTAGATGTGTGCAAGCAAAAAGTTGACGTGAGACTGGCGGGTGGCCACGGTGGAATCTCCTTCGGGGATTTCGACCTTTGTCGGCAGGAATATTTCAGTAGCAATCATATTGGTAATTCGCCGGCTGATTGTCCCTGACCGCAGCTCGATCCATGAGTGGGCAGCGTTCCTTATTTTATTCCGACCTTATTCGGCCGATGGATAAACTCTAACGGACCCATGACGCCACTTCGCGAAGGCGCGTAAGGAGAGGGATTCTGGGGGTGGGAGCGCGAGATCAAAGGATCAGCATAAACGATCCAATCAGTCGGATAATTCGCCGTGATTGCGCGGAATTCGTGCCGCTGTACGATTCTGCTACCGTACTGCTGCCCGTCGCGTGATTGCTTGAGAAAACAATCGTCCATCCGTTTACCGAAGCCCACAGAAGTTGTTCACGTTCTCCCTTGCCCTTCCCATAATACTTTTTCTCTAGAAAGATTGATTTTGTCGAGTCGATCGGCCTTTGCTTAAATTTTTTTAATTATACAAAAAACAAATAACTAAAAATAAATTAATTGATTTTTGTCATTGGAAAATGTTAAATTCGAATTTAACACATTATTGGAATGAAATGGAAAAAATATTGAATAATATATAAAAAGGAACACAAAAAATTGCAATATTTAATCCTCTAACGGCTGTATCATCGTTTTATCGTTAGAAAAAACCGTTTTTGACTGATTTTACTAAAAAATATTTTATACGTGAAAAATCTATCAATATTTAAATTTAACGATATACTTAAGTCTAGAATTTTAGTAGTAAAAAAGCATTATATTTTAATGTTCAATGCTACATTCATTATTTATCCTCAATCTTTACGTATAATTCAAGTATACAAATTCGAATTTTCCGATATATTTTTATACTTATGCATGGAAAGTGAACGTTACAAATATACATGTCGCTAGAGAGTTAATAATTATAACGGAAAACAACATTAGAAAAATATTAGAACACACATACGATGTAATTATTAAAATACATTACCGAACTCAATCTTTTCAGGACTTTCAACAGAAAAAACATTATACTTTGAATGATACAGCGTGTCGTGTCTCAGGCGATTATGACTCGGCGCATGTTTTTAAAGATCATCGACACGGCCGGCACAGTCAATTAGCTATCGGGATCGTCACCCCCAATCCTCACGTATCATATTTCCAACGTGGGAGGTCCAGTGTGTCTCTTACGGAGGGATGAGCTCGTGGAACTCCGTAAGAGGCTTCCATCACATGCTATTTTCTGCGGAATCTTCATCCAAAGAAATTCGTAAGAAATAATCCAGATTTATCGAATTCGATGATTTATAAAAGTATACGTGTCACACAAAATCACAATGGCTACAACACTATGGCAAGAAATTGAATCAAGCTAAATGAAATATTAATATCATTAATATATGTATATTAATATACAATATAATGAATTTTTTTAATTAATGGTATGTTGTATGTTGTTTGTACATTGTTTTATACTTTGTGTATTGATGAAAAATAATTAAATTTTAATTATCACATTAATTAATAATTACACTACTAAAAATAAAATGTTAAGTCTCAGAAAGAGAGAGAGAGAGAGAGAGAGAATCCACTATACATTTTTAAATTAAAATTAACATTTTATTTTTAACAGTGTAATTATCAATCATAAATTTAAAATCAAGACAAGCTGCTTTCTAGCTTTAATGCCGGAAAAATATTATAGTCAGATACGTTTATGATGCAATAAAGAGCAATTTCTTCTCCATTACTGATTGAGATGAGTAAATTACAAGGTGTCGTAATTTCTATCTTGGATTTACATTACCATCAGTAAACGATTGCATACCGCAGCTTTCAATTTACCTGAGAATACCGTACATTGCAAAAAGTTTCTATTATGTTTTCCTTATTGTGACAATTTAGAAGGTGTCTACATGTCGGTGATAATTCAAATGCGATCATGCAAGAAATCTGGCCGAACGAACTGGAAGGGACAGAGACACTGTAACACGATCGGTGCATCGTGATCACTTTGATGATCCGAGCATACGTATGTATACGTGAGTTCTTGACACGAGGTCGTTTCGAGAAACCAGCACGCTCGTCCTGCATCTCGGGAACGAGATAAGTGTCGAGCTGTCTGGAACGATTAACGCATTAGCATAATGCGAGATACCGAATCTGAATTATCACTTAGATTTGGCATCTGGTATAGTTAAATCGATAAAGAATGCAATAATTATTAAAATAATAAGAAATAATGAGTTTTAAAAAAATTTAAGTAATACTGCATCTCGGGAACGAGATGAGTATCGAGTTCGAGTTGTTTCGAACGATTAACGCATAATATGAGAAATGGAATTCAAATTATTATTTATCGTTAAATTTAACACCTATTATAGCATAATGCGCATAGTAATTATTAAAATAATTAAATGTATATAATAATAAAATGATGAGTTTTTTAAGTTATATTGTAAAAAGAACAATTTATTGCACACAAAATTGTGCTTAAGATATATTGATTGAAAGAGATACAAAGCATTGCTCAATATATTACGTTTGTTGAAATGAACATTTATGTAGAATTATGATAACACACACGGAATAGTTCAAGAATACTCTATATAACAAAGATAATAATCTGGTAAGATATGCGAGATAAAGCAGTAGGTTTGCTATATCTAGAGATTGGCAGATTCATAAATTTATAGATATTACCAATGCATATATTCATAACTTGATAAACTCACAAATTACTATCTTTATATTTGTCTAATATTATGGAGATTGCATGCAATGTTATCTGAAACTGAAAATCAAATGACCTACATTTAGCGCTAAATGCGGGATGTATATACAACTCTTAGATCTATAGATTTTCTTTTAATCTCTTTGCTGTTATTTTTCACAATTTGTTATCGTATTAGAAATACACTATAATATTATACCACCATACCAAGAAATCTGGTAAACAATAAAAAAGTACACAAGATCTATTCTGTTTTTGTTAAGATATATTAACAGATTGAAATTGCATATACGATATAAAAAATTATATTTAATGCAACAGTGATTAGATATGAGATCTGTTTAAAAAAATTTCAAATTTTTGAAATAATGTGATGAATATTTAGCGCGCGATTTGTGCTACTATGTTTTAAAACATAAAAGAAGTGTTGGCAATTAATGCATACGATGAAAAATATTTTGAAAAATTCCTAGATAAGCCAAGAAACCTACTATTTGAAAAGTAAATTCTCTAAACAGATTTCGTATATTAACTCTCGATTACAACAACGGGTATTGAACCAAAAATTTTTATATAGTTGTACAATTTGTACGATTGATACTATACTGAAGTTCTAAATTATTGTGCTACTATGTTTTAAAACATAAAAGAAGTGTTGGCAATTAATGCATACGATGAAAAATATTTTGAAAAATTCCTAGATAAGCCAAGAAACCTACTATTTGAAAAGTAAATTCTCTAAACAGATTTCGTATATTAACTCTCGATTACAACAACGGGTATTGAACCAAAAATTTTTATATAGTTGTACAATTTGTACGATTGATACTGAAGTTCTAAATTGTAGGTAAAAAAACGTTGAATTATTCTCTATCAATCGCCGCAAAGACTCACTTACATTCTATACTTCAAATAATAAGATGCTTTAGAACTTAAGTGTAGTTTTTATAGCTGTAGTTGAGGATTGACAATGATTAAGTTACATGTTTTTTTCAAAAAAACTTTGTTTGCAATGGTAACAAATCGTAAAAATATGATATTCATTTCATAAAGAAAAATATTTTAAAAAATTTGAATTTTCGTCTCCAAGTTATATCTGTTTAAACAATGAAAAGTCATTGCCTAAGTGCCCTAAGTTCTTAAAAAACAGGAAATAATAATCATTTGTCCGAGAAATGATGATGGAAATATTGCTAGAATGACTTAAATGAACTTAATGATTCTTAGCTTTGCCTTTGTATGTTTGTGTTCAGTGCGAACTATTTTTAACGTTCGAACTTGAGATTCGAACTGTCCGAACTGTCAAATCGTCTAATGTGTCCGAGCATTAATTTTAACACCTTTCTTTCAAAGATATTTAGAAGAAGATTCACATTTTCCATACGAACTTTTAAGGTCGTTTTGAAAAGACGTCTAAACAGGATGTATTTTTACGCCCATTTCCAGGATATTTCTCGGATAAAATGTGATATATAGGTTTTGAAGAAATATCGGAATGTGAAAAGAATGGGAAAAAATCTTACAGATAAATGATCCTCTGAAAAATCATCGTGACAAAGAAACGGAAAATATAGTCATATCATTAATTAGAATTAGAAATTTTAAATGTACATTTTTGTTATAATGGTTAACTTTTCATACTATCTTTGTTATATGTAAATTTGTTTCGAGTCAGCTCAACCTTAAATAGCAAACAATGCAAATATCTTTGAATGATATCGTTGAAATCGGAATTTTACATTAGTAAACAAAATTAACTGCGATTAAATGTATATTTTACGGAAAAAACCGTTGTGAAAAATTTAATTAAACATAAATTTTTTATGAAACAGTTTTACGATGATATCAAATAATAATATGTATTTGCTTAAAGTATGTCTATAATGAATTAACAAAGTCATCGAAATATATTAAAAAAATACGAAGACTATATAATTTAATATTCATTTAGAAAACTTCTACGAGCAACAAGCAGATAATTAACCGTAATGTAATATCAGTTTCACTGTTTTCGTTACCGTTTCAGGAAAAGAAAGTTTCTTGACGAGCATGCACGCGCTCGACTGAAAATTTCGATTCTAAAATCGCGGTGATTGCGAAGAGATAACTAGTTGCGGATAAGTGTGCCGCGATTATTCTCCGGTAATGACTAAAACGATTAGTTTGCGATTGCCAAAGAAAACGGTTATCCAATGAAGTTAACGTTCTGTGACGTACGTAAATGTCAGGAACTTATTACGAGTTCAAGTCATTCTCTTTTTTGCTAGTCAATAATAAAAAGTATCATAACGAGTCATTTCTTTCAGTTGTTAAACAAAAAAAAAGATAGATGTTTATCTATCTTTTTGAGAGAGAGAGAGAGAGAGGGGGGGGGAGAGGGAGAGAGAGAGAGAGAAGCAATTGCACCTGGCATCAAATAAAATACGTATGTATTTATATTTAGGATATTATCGATGGACGAGATATGTACAATGGCTTTCAGCCAACAGACACCTGTACTGCTCGATGCGCGCCGCAATGTACCTAATGGCGATAAGATCGAATATGCACCATCGCGATTCCACAATTGTAAAGGCCAGGTTCGCGGCGATCGAACAGAATGATTACGATCGGCACGGTGGATAACAAAGTTACAAATTGTGCGATGGAACCTGTCCAAAGACTGTAAATGTCGTTGAAGTTTAAGAATTTGCAATTTGAATCTAGATACAGATCGGGGACGCACTTACGGTTTCTCCGATAACGAAGCACTTGGACATTTTAGATTGCGACGTAATATTATGGCGATAAAATCGGAAGTACGTATATCTGCGAAAGTGCGAGGCAAACCGACGGATCGTTTGTGCTAGATAAAAAGATCGCGATTGCTGTAAAAATAGCATTTCATCATTTACGGATACGGTGTAACGAGTTACTGGTTATCTTAATGACGACAGAACGGTGATTGATTATTCTCTCACACAGAGATCATTATTTTTTTTGAATGTGTCATTCCCAATTTTAATTCATAATGCAAATCTATTATTAAATAAAGCATTACTTTATAACGTTGGAAATTAATAGCAATTTATTGATTTATCATTAATCAAAAGCATTATGCAAATTATGAAACGAATTGTTTACGATATTTAGAAATTTAAAGTGTTTGATGTCAATCAATCATGATTAGGTTGTTGTTACTCGTGAGAGAATGACTCGATGGTTTATTGTTTATTGCATTCAAGATTAGACGTTTACAGATCTCTGATTTCTTCAATAACAGAGATATACGTTTCTCTACCCGTTTCCGTGTGTGATTCTGTAATATCGCGTTGATAAGATCAAAAGTTCGCATATACGTATGCTAGTCTCGAGTCGTACGTAATAGATAGGAAGATTACATTGCGATTGGCACGCGGGATAATATTTTCCACGAGTGGTATTAGCACGAAATTACAGAGGCGGAGGTAGAGAAACGTGCCTGGAAATCGCTAGGTCGCCTTTTGCGAACGGTTCTCGAAAACGTTTTGCCAACCTGGCGGATGACTTATAATTCAACCAAACATTTCATTATCGCGCGCAATAAATGTGTAAACGAAAAGAAAAGGGAAAAGCTAAGAATATCAGTTTCAAGATACTTGATTATCGCGTTCGGAACAAACACACATAACGAAACAAACGCAAACACACAGTGAACAGTTAGTTAACCCCTGGCCTCACTATGGGAACAACACACTGGCGTATAACATACCCGATCCAATTCGATTGCTTGTAACTTTGGAAAAAACGGTTTTGCTGAAGCATTAAAAAATTTAGCTGGATACAGATCTAAAAATAAATTTTGTTCAACTATCAAAATAATTATGTAGGACACTCAAACTAATTATTAGAATTTCAAAATTGTTTGCATCAGTTTTACTTATCATGCTTGAGTTTCATAATTATTTATTTGTCTAAAAAAATTTTCAGATCTACTTGAATTTTGCGAAATTTTAGCAAAATAGTTCTTTTTGTGTAAAAATGAATATATATGTTGCAAACATTTTTTTTCAAAACACCAGACGTTAAGAAACACAATATCAAGCAAATATCTTTATTGTAAAAAGAATTATAAACAATGAGTCTTGCAAAAGTATTGGACAAAAAAAATGATATGCCATAGAAAAGGCGTTGAAAGATTAACTAGCTCACAATCTTTAACAAGAATTTCTAATTTTCGTCACGTTTCAAGTTTGTCGTCCTCTTCTTTTTTGCTATCCAAGATATCTCTTTTTCTTTACGTTGCTCGCAATTTTCTATCACCATAAAGCTGTTTCAGCACAATGGAAAAGTGCAAACGTAACGTAAGCGCTGCGCTCGCCGTATGAGAGCCTCTGGGCACAGATGTCCCCGCCTAATTAGGCGGACTCAGAGAGGCGAAATTACACGTTTCGGAGCAACTGAAATGAAACACAATTCATTACCCGGTCCCGTACCTTAAAGCTCGTTGCACGCGGGATGCGCCCGTGACCCGCTCAACTATCTCTCCACCTTCCACGTCGGAATACGTATAATTGGCCCTTAGAATTTCAGCACGCCAGCAGCTGCAGCAGATATATGTATGTCAAAGCAGCAAGCTCGCCCACCGTAATCTGGCGACTTCTCTGTAACGTTTCCAGAGAGCATAATCCATTAAACAGTAAAAGAAAATGCGTTTGTATAATATGTTTCATAAGTAATTCACGTATCTCTTCGGCGCGTTGCCTTCTCTTTGTCGATTACATATCAAATGACTATTTTACAATTCATATCTTCTCCAATCAATAATTTTCGTCAGTAATCTTATGAAGATTGTTCCACGAGGAATAGAACCGGTAATTTTACCGACGTTAGAGAAAATCAGCCATAAGTCGTATCAGAAACAAACGATGAATTCCACATTTATTCGCGATAGCTACCCTTGCGAAATTAGGGGAGAGATGGATGTGCCAATGTGGAGACAATGCACCCCACATCTGCCCACCGCGGAGGGGTAAAGGCCATTAAGAGAGGTTTGTCCGAGACCGTTGTTTACGCGGCGGAAGTGGACTATAATCAGACGGTGGTGCACAAAACCGCAAGGCAACGATATTACTGTCATTTGAACGGACTCGCCCCCGCCCGACCAGAGAGTCTTCCCTTGCGCGGGAGAGACCTGGAAATTAAATGCCCGAGATCGTTCCGTCATTATCTAGAATAAAAGGGGTAAGGGGA